>NW_006921634.1:2385023-2389791 GCF_000298275.1 Orycteropus afer afer
CTCTGGTAGCATAGTGCCTAAGGCACTTGACTGCTAACCAGAAGGGTGGTGGTTCAAACCCACCAGCCACTCCTCGGAAGGAAGATGGGGCAATCTACTTCCTAGTGATACTGCCCTGGAAACCCAAGGAGGGGTCATTATGAGTCAGATCCGACTCCACAGCACATAACAACAACAAAGAACAAAGCTTGAATGGTCAAACTCAGTCACCTCAGCTTCACTTAGACAAGTTGGGCTGCCTGCTATTCTGCTAGCTCAGTTGAGAAGTATTTGCTTCTAAAACGAAACAGTAAGTAACTACATCCTAAGGAAGATTCCCACAGGGCCAGAAAACATCCCAAAGTTAAACCAACCCAGGGGCTGCCCACAGGCTATTTTTCTCACTAGCATTTTACCTGCTAGAACAGTTAAGAGGAAGACAGTGCTAGAATTCCTAGGGGTTTAATCCTGAGTCTTTAGGATTTTAGGGTTGGAGACAGTGGAAAAAGTGTGAAAAACAGAGAAAAAAGAAATAAATTAAAATGGCCTATCTTTACTGGGAGTTCCCATTCATCAGGCCAGTATAGATTTCTATCTAGGACTCTAGCTGTATAACAGAGATTATCAAAGAGTGAGTGAAGGCTAGGGAGCAGGAGTCCTGGCACAGTAACATGTGATTCTGGGAATACAATTGGAACAGGATCACTGTTGAGATATGATCTTGATCTCTGTCTTTTCCATGTACAACAGTGACAAACTTCTCTTCAAAGTAAGGTTTTTTTAGATGCCAATAAACATACCTAGCATTGAGAATATACTTTAGATTTCACATACATACTGAAATAGAAAAGTAAATCAAGGAAAAAATTCAGTCATAAAGACAGGACAAATAACTTGAAGGAATTAGAAGAAAAATAACACACTGGATACATGAATCCATAGAGTTTACCTAGGTTTCAAGGCTAAGGAAGCAAGTATATGCCAAACTCCACTTGCCGATGGGGTCGAACTTCTGCTTTGGTCAGGCTTACGAGCTATGTCCAGGCAAACCTTTACTTTCATTCGTCTCACTACCCATAGCTAGTTGCATAGTGCCTGCTACAGCATAGATATTAATACATGATTTCTTTTTAATGAACAAGTGAAAAAATGAATGAATGAATTATTTTCTCAAGGCTCTTATAAGGCTTAAGTTAAAAGTCAATTGCACTTAGAGGAATTATGGAATGAAAAGCTGAGAGACTAGACCATATTTTTGTTCCCCAGCTATAAAGTAGTTGCTGTCCAGTTGACTCCTACTCATAGTGACACCAGGTGTGTCAGAGTAGAACTGTGCTCCATAAAATTTTCAACAGTAGAATTTTTTCTTCTTAAAGATTTACTTTGATTATCTTGTACATTTTCTTTTTAATTTTTATTGTGATTTGAGTGACAGTTTACAGAGCAAATTCTTTTTCCATGCAGCAGTTCATACACATTTTGTCTCAAGACATTGACTGTAATTTTCCATAATGTAACAATTCTCTTCCCACTTCTTCCCTTTAGTTACTTCTTCCCTGTGTCCTTCCCTCCCATACCTTCCTGCCTCCCAAGTTGTCCCTCTGCGCATACACTGCCCTTCTATTCTCCCATAACTAATCTCTTCAATGTTTGATATTTTGGGGAAGTAGATTGAAACACTTTTCTTCTGAGGAGCCTCTGAGAGTACTCAAATATCCCAACTATAGCTCCTTTACTCCAACAATCTATTAGCATATTCTTTAGCATTTATCTTGACTAACTGAAGGTGAAGGAAGTTTAGAAAGCAAACTAAAAATGGTGCCATTTTTTTAAATAAGATTTTCATAATGTAAGCTAATTAGTCATTTGACAGTCAATGGATTTATACTGCATATGGAAAATATGCACCTTCAGGATACTCACATTTTCTGTCACACTTACATTTTTAATTTTTGAGTTGCAATGGCTAAAACCTTCTTCTACTACCTATATTTTTCTTTCAATTTTACTTCACATAAAGAAGTAGTATAATTAAGATACAGAAAAAGTGTAAAGAATAATAAAGCATGTCAAATATATACATATGTTGTTGTGTTTTTTTGGTGCCAAGTTGGTTCTCTACACACAACTGAAGGAAACATGGCCTCGCCTTGTGCCATGCTCACAATCATTCCTATGTTTGAGCCCAATATTGAAGCCACTCTGTCATACCATCTCATTGAGGGTCTTTCTCTTTTTTGCTGAACATCTTCTTTACCAAGCATGATGTCCTTCTCCAGGAATTGATCCATCTTGATAACTTGTTCAACGTACATGAGAATTGTAGTTTCCTCAAGACAGAGTTATTTGTTCATTCTTCTGGCAGTCCGTGGTGTATTCAATATTCTGCACTAACACCATAATTCAAAGGCATTAATTTTGCTTAGGTCTTTCTTATTAATTATCCAACTTTCACATGCATATGTTGTTGTTGTTGTTGTTAGGTGCCATACAGTCATCTCAGACTCATAGTGAACTTATGTACAACAGAACTAAATACTGCCCAGTCCTGTGCCGGCCTCACGATCTTTTCCATTGTTGCAGCCACTGCATCTTGTTGAGGGCTTTCCCCTTTTTCAATGACTTTCCACTTTACCAAGCATGATATCCTTCTTCAGAGAATGGTTCTTTCTGACAACATGACCAAAGTAGGTAAGACAAAGTCTGGCCATTCCCCCTTCCAAGAAGTATTCCAGCTGCACTTCTTCCAGGACAGATTTGTTAGTTCTTTTAGCAGTCAATGGTACTTTCAGTAGTCTTCACCAACACTACAATTCAAAAGCATCAACTTTTCTTCAGTCTTCCTTATTCATTGTCCAGCTTTCACATGCATATGAGGTGATTGAAAATGCCATGGCTTGGGTTGGGAGCACCTTAGTCTTCAGGTAGATATCTTTGCTCCTCAGCACTTGAAAGAGATCTTTTGCAGCAGATTTGCCCAACGTAATATGTCATCTGATGTCTTGACTTCTGCTTCCATTGATGTTAATTGTTGAACCAAGTAATATGAAGTCTTCAACAACTTCAATCCTTTCTCCATTAATTGTGATGCTGCTTATTGGACCAGATGTGAGGACTTTTGTCTTCTTTATACTGAGGTGTAATCTATACTGCAAACTATAGTCTTCAATCTTCATCAGTAAGTACTTCAAGTCATCCTCACTTTCAGGAGGCGAAGTTGTGTCCTCTGTGTATTGCAGATTGTTAATGAGTCTTCCTCCAGTCCTGATGGCATGTTCTTCTTCATATAGTCCAGCTTCTCAAATTATTTGCTCAGCATACAAATTGGATAAGTATGGTGAAAGGATACAACCCTGAAGCAATCCCTTCCTGGTTTTAAACCATGCAGTATTCCCTTGTTCTGTTTGAACCACAGCCTCCTGGTCTATGCATAAATTCCTTATGAGCACAATTAAGTGTTCTGGAATTCACAAGCATATGAGGTATTTGAAATTATTAAGGCTTGGGTCAGGCACACTTTAGTCTTCAAAGTGACATCTTTGTTTTTATCACTCTAAAGAACTTTTTGGAGCTGATTGGCCTAGCACAATACTTCATTTGATTTCTGGACTGCTGCTTCCATGGACACTGATTGTGGAGCCAAGTAAAATGAAATCTTGACAATTGCAGTATTTTCTCCATTTATTACGATGTTAGTTATTGATCTTATAAAATTAAAACCAAATCAACTGCCATCAAATTGATTTGACTCATAGCAACTCTGTAGGACAGAGCAGAACTGACCTATAGGGTTTCCAAGGCTGTAAATCTTTAAGGAAGCAGACTGCCTCATCTTTTTCCCTGCTAAGCATTTGGTGGGTTCAAAATACCCACTTTTTGGTTAGCAGCTGAATGACCAATATACCACCAGAGCTCCTTTGATCCTATGTCCCTGCTTAAAAGACAACACCAGTTTTTGAAGTCAGTGTTCATCTCTATGATTGTCCATGATGCATTCCCCATCTTTCCCAACAAAAGTAATCATTACTTTAAATGTTATGCTTACTAGGTCCTTATTTTCTTTAGAGCTGTTTGTGTGTATGTTTATGTGTATATGTATATGTGTGTGTGAATGTGCCTGTGTGTATTTGTATATATGTGCACATAATGGATATGTGTTTATGTGTGTATGTGTATATATATATATATGTGTGTGTATGTATATGGTGTGTGTGTGTGTGTGTGTGTATGGAGCTCTGGTGGAGTTGTACCTAAGGCATTTGACTGCTACCCAGAAGGCTGGTGGTTCAAATCCACCAGCCGCTCCTCAGAAGGAAGGTTGGACAATCTACTTCTGTAGTGATAGCACTTCAGAACCCCAAGAAGGGGTCACTATGAGTTGGATCCAAATCGACAGCACTGAGTTTGTATACACATTTATATAAATGGAATTACATAGCACAGATTCTTTTGCACTCAAAAATTTTAGTGGAATTCACCCATGTTCAAGCGTGAAAACAGAGTTTGTTCAATTCTTTTGCTGTAAATAATTTATTATGTGAATATACTGCTATTTAACCATCATTTTTTTCTATTGGCATTTACTAGGCCTTTGTCATCCAGAACCATTTTCATTCCTAGACTTCCTTCTTCCCTGCCTCCAGCCATTTAGGAAGTTTGAATCTATTTTCCAAACCTATTTATTTATTTTGTGTATATACACACACACACACACACACACACACACACACACATATATATATATATGCACCATCAGGGAATGTACCATAAATGGCCATAAAAGTACCTG
>NW_006921634.1:2389891-2408189 GCF_000298275.1 Orycteropus afer afer
TATATAAAAATTATGTATATTATATATATAATATACATAATTTTTATTCCCTGACAGGTACATTTATGGCCATTTCTCATTTTTTAATGTTTCTTTTTCTAGTCTAAAATTTCACTTCAAGTCCCATTTTAAGGTCTTAATTTTATGCTGGATTCTCCAACCTAACTTTTTACATAGCAAATCCTACTATCGTTCTAAAGTCTAAGTTTAAGAACTGAAGATCATCAGATGTGTTCCGGCAGCCATCTGGTTCTCAGACTTCCTTTCTTCTTGTATTTATACTTAGCTTGTATGTTTAGCCCTACTTGATTTCCTTTCTTTTTTTACCCACTCAACTATTCACTACAATTATTTGTTTTAAAATTACATTTTATATGTGCTTCATAGTGGCAGAATTTCATTAATATCTTGTCAATATGTTGTTATAAAAATGTAGATTTGCTTTAAATTTAAAATCAAGGTATGTTTATATTGACATAGCTCATCTTTGGAAACAAATATAACATGCATGTATTCGTAGAAACTATTAAAACTATATAATAAATTAATTCAAAATTATTATTCAACATTTTGTTGGAATTATCATTTTTTTTAACTATCTTTTTACATCCCCAGTTTAGTAAACTAAATACAAGTAACATGATCGATGGTTTCTTTGATTTTCCAGTTATGTACTGGGCTTTAAAGACTTTTGTTTCATTCTATTGGATTAGAAATATGAGAAAAGATAAGATTTAACCTTGAGCCTATCAATAAATTATTTATTAGGACATTTTGAATAGAAAATAAGTAAAAAGCCAATACATAAACATAAAAGCAAACTTCTTGAGAAATGATCATTTTGTGATTAGTTTTTTTCTCTGATATTTTTTATGGAAATGTGTTTTGTTGCTTACTGCATTTATTCATAATGTGATTGAGAATAACTAGTAGAGTTCACCTAGAATAGAGAAGGTAAGCTGTTCTAAGGAGAGGAATTTGAACATTTGGGCAGAGATCTGGATGTCAAGTATCCAAAGAAGTAGAAATCTAAGGGAGGCAACCTCTGACGGAGAGAGAAGAAAAGGTCTAAAGGTGAGAAAACTCCGGATGTTAGAAGAATAAAAAGAACAGTTGCCTAGAGTCCAGTTATTGAGGGAAAGAGTGGGATGATGGGCCTGATGCTCTGACAGGTAATCAAGGGCCAGATCACGGAGAGCATAAAGGTCCGCAAAAATGAGTTTGGATTTTATTCTAATGGGTGAAGAAATCATTGCTGGTTATTAAGCTCTTGCAAAGATGTGCTTCTTCATTCTCCTAGTTTTCTAATTGGTTTAGATTTAGTTTTACTCTTAGTGCAATTTATGTCATATCACTTTGAAGTCAATCTAGGTAGATGTTAAGTACTTATCACCCCTGTATTGCACTGATCCTCTATATTTTAAGGAGTCAAGTTGTCTCTGCTTCTATTTTTCAGTACAGGTGTTCTGTCTTAGAACATACCCTCAAGACCAAAAAATAAACTCACTGCCATTGAGTTGATTTCGACACATAATGACCCCCCATTGGGTTTCCAAGGCTATAAATCTTTGCAGAAGCATATTGCCCCATCTTGCTTCTGTGGAGAGGCTGGTGGGTTCTAACCTTTTGTTTAGCAACCAAATTCCTTAACCATTATATAACCAGAGATCCTTAGAAAATACACTAGGCCTGACAAAAATTATGTTAGACTGGCAGGTAATGCATTACACAGGCAGAAGTTACAGAACTTTTCAGGCGTAGCATCGTTAAAGATGTCAGTGGTAATGCCGGCTCATAGAACCTGGCAAAATTCACACACACAAAAACAGTATAATAAAATGATGTCTAACATTCAATATGGATTATTGGTAGGATAGTGATAAGATACCTCAAGGAAAAATAGAGTAGAGTAGGTCTAAAGCAGGTAGAATGACAGATAATATTGCTTAAAACATTAATCTATGTATTATATAAATGTTTAGGCATTTATGGTTACTTTATAACAAATATCTCTGGTCCTTGGCCTGGAATTTCTAATCTTGTGCATGCAATTTTTTCTCCAATTTTTAATGACATAGTTTCTTTCATCCAGGAACTCTACTTTTCATAAATGTTTCATACAGGCCCCTGGAAATAGCAATTTTGTTACCTTTTTCTTCAGCCTCTCTCTTGGGTTTCTTAAATACTAGATGAAAATATTGGTGAAATTGAGAATGAAGTTGCCTTGATAATCTGGAACTATCCCCAGTTGGAGAATGGGGGGAGACTGCATAATAATAGACATCTTATTCTGTTTATCATAGCTGATGTAAGCTATTTGTGAAAAACAGGCTAGCATTCCCATTAAAATCTGATTTATGTTATCTCCTTTCATATGGAGGTAGTAAAGTTCCTATTAGTTGTCAAAATAAGAAAATGTTATTCAAATGTAAGGTATCCTTCAATAATTATTCCAAATATAGCACTATAAAGGTTTTAAAACTTGTTTTGTTATCCATTTTCTATTTTCATGTCCTTTGTCATCTCATTTATTTGTTAATAAACATATGTGGGAAGAGAGATGCTAGACTGTACATGGGGGAGGACAGAAACTCAATCTATTTATGAAGCCTAAGATTTTTTTCAAAGACTAATAGAATAATTTTGAAGGCAAACTCATATAAATTTTCAGCAAGGCCATCACTTTACCTAGTATTCTGTCAAGTTGTATTAGCTGAAGACATGAGAGACAGTATCATAAAGGGAATGGGAGAATGAGACCTGAAGAGTGGTCAAGTGAAGCTTTACAATAATAGAATTTGAACAACTATTCTGACCTGTTCATATCATGCTTGGCTTCTAAACAGTATTTTTGATATTTTAGGCCAAAGGAAACTGAGATATAAAACAATATAAGTCATCATGGAACAGAGGTGATATTTAGGTGGAGGTATTTTCCTGGTGTTTCACATCTTATAGTAGTTTCTTACTCTATCTCCAAATGAAGGTTGGACCTGAAGGGCAACCATTTATAGGTAGATAACAGGGAAAAACAAAAAGATCTCTGATTCATGAATCACTTATTACTAATTCACCTGTTGATAATTCTAATAATTTTATAAAAGGTGAAGAGATGAAGCTTGTAAATACGTACAAAATTTCTATTTAGTCAATGGTTTTCAAGGGAATCTCCTATATTTTAATTTGCATCAAGCTAAAAGCATGTGCACAAATTCTTAAAGCAGAATATAAATAACTGTAAATGTTGTTGTTGGATAGGTGTCATCAAGTCCCTTCTGACTGGACAACAGAATGAAACACTCTTTCCTCTGCCATTCTCACAACCATTACTTAAGCCTATTTTTGTACCTAATGTGCCAATCCATCTCTTTGAGGTTTTTCCTCTTTTTTTGCTGAAACTTCATTTTACCAAGGATGATATCCTTCTCCAGGGACAAGTCCTTTCTGATAATATATCAAAGTACAAGAGACAATGTCTTGCCTACTCGCTTCTAAAGAGCATTCTAGCTGTACTTCATCCAAGACAGATTTGTTTCTTCTTCTGGTAGTCCATGGTATATTTAATATTCTTCACCAACACTATGATTCAAATGCATCAATTCTTCTTAGGTCTTCTTTACTCATTGTCCAACCTTCATATATATATAAAGCAATGGAAAATACCATGGCTTGGATGAGGCACACCATAATCTTCAAAATAACATCTTTGCCCTTTAATACTTTAAAAAGGTCTTTTGCAACAGATTTGCCAATGAAGTATGCCATTTCATTTTTTGACTGCTGCTTTCATGAGATCCAAATAAAATGTAATCTTAAACAACTTCAGTCTTTTCTCCATGATGTTGTTTACTGGTCCAGTTGCAAGAAACTTTGTTTTCTTTATGTTGAGGTATGATTCATACTGAAAGCTGTAGTATTGGATCTTCGTCAGTAAGTGCTTCAAGTCTTCTTCACACTCAGCAAGCAAGGTTGTCATCTGCTTATCTCAGATTGTCCATAAATCTTCCTCTGAACCTGATGCAATGTTCTTGTTCATATAGTCAAGCTTCTCTGATTATGTGCTCAGCTTACAGATACAATGCTGACACACACCCTTCCTGAATTTAAATCATGCTGTATAACTTTGTTCTGTTAGACCATTGCCTCTTGGTTTGTATATGGGTTCCCCATGAGCACAATTAAGTGTTCTGGAATTCCCATTCATTGCAATGTTGTCCATAATTTATTGTGATCCACACTGTCAAATGCCAATGCGTAGTCAATAAAACACTGTAAATAACAGATGTATAAGATCTAAGTCTAAGTATATGACAAGAACATCACACACCCACATTCCTGAGCTATTTTTAGGCGTCTACAAATAATATGCCAGTAGTGTAATGTCTTTTTTAAAGGAGCGCAGTACTCTTTCCCAGATGGTTTCATAGGAATTTAGATATTATGCAATTATCACTATGGTAACTCCATATCTAGCAGCAAGAAATCAGCATAGCACTTAGTCTTAAAATTCACTTGTCTTTTTTGAGCAACAGAGTCCTGGTCAATGTGTCCTCTCTTTTGTAGCAGTGCAAGATCCTTTTGAGTCCAGTTTATATTGCATAATTTTCCATGAGCACACACACAGAAAACGACAGTAAAAACTGAACTTGCAGTGAGGACTTTGGGGTAAAAGGATGCCATAAAAGTGTATTATTTTTGTCAAACAAATAAATTATCTACTTTGGAATCTCCCTGAATTGTACACAGAGCAGTTAAGAATTGATTTTCAGAAATATTAAATCGATATTCAATTCTAATGTTCAACACATATGAGTTTCCAGAAAATAATTGCTGATATAGTAAACAAATGCCATTGCAGTAGGTCAGTGTGGAACCAATATGAGATTAAACTAAGAGGCAAGAATGGAAACATCTGTCTATCTTCACAGGGTTTTCTTGTCAACTGAGTGCAATGCCCAGGTGATATGTTTAGGGAAATCTGTGATCCTTAGATTGTGTTTTCTAGAGATGCAACATTATAGTGTGTCTTTTCTATGATTATATTGAAGATGTAAACATTCAGGTAGGATTTTTTAACCTAGACCAGATAAACCTTTCACACTTACCTATGTCCATGTACATCTCTTTATTTTTTAGCTCATCCCACTGGTGTCCTTCCCTCACTATTCAGCTAGTGTATTAGTTGTATATTACTGCGTAATAATTATCCTGAAACTTAGTGGTTTAAAAGAACAAACATTTATTATCTCAAATTTTCTGTCGTTAAGAAATCCAGGTCAAATATTTTTGACTCAGAGGCTTTAATAGGTTGCAAGGTTTCAGCCAAGTCTACCGTACTTTAGGCTCAAATAAGGTGAACTACTTTCACATTTACTTATATGGATGTTGATAGTCTTGAGTTCCTTGCTGACTTTTGGACAGACACTTCAGTTCCTTGACACAATTCCTCTCCAATGAGCTACTCAGAACATTGCAGTTTTCTTCTCCAGGGTGAAAGGAGACAGAAAGAGAGAGAAGAGAGTCCAGAGTCTTTTTGAAACTTGATCTCAGAAACAACATTCCATCCTTTTTGCCATCTTCTATTTTTTGGAAAGGAGTCACTTCCTTAAGCTCACATTCACAGGGAGGGGATTACAAAAGGAGCTCTGGTGGCATAGTGCCTAAGGCATTTGACTGCTAATCAGAACGTTGGCAGTTCAAACCCATTAGCTGCTCCATGGCAGGAAGATGGAGCAATCTACTTCTGGAAAGATTTATGGCATTGGAAACACAATGGGGTTGCTATGAGTCAGAATTGACTTGATGGTAGTGACTTTGGTTTTGTAGTTGTGAGTGAATACCAGGAGGCAGAAATTAGAGCCAATTTCAAGGCTCTCTACCATAGACGGATTCTAGAACTGCATGTGGAAATATACATTCCATTTAAAATTTATCTCCAGCAAAAGAAGTTAAGTGTAAAAGTTTACCACAAAAATGATTTAATTATTTTGATGCATAAATATAAATGATTTAGAAGTTTCCTGAAGTTCATTTTATTCTTGCAATCATTCTCCTCAGTTAGTACAATCAGTGAACTTAACTGAGATTTGTTTCTTGCATATTGTAATTCTCATGTACAGAGAAAATTAATTAGATCTCGGAGCCTGATGGGTGGGCCATTGAAGGATTTAGAGTCAAAATTGCCTTATATTTTAAAAACCCCTTAACTCCCTAGATAAAGTAAAATTCTTTTCTTTATCTGGAAGCATTAGAAGCTTCAGAAGGCATGTACATTGTAAGCAGTAAGCAAAAAGGAGAAAGTACCCTGTTGGTCCAATGAATCCAATCAATGTAACTTAACAATAGGACTATTGATGTCACAGACCAATCATTCTATTTCCCTATTCCTCAAAAACTCGCTGCTATCGAGTCAACTCTAACTCATAGTGAATCCCACTGTATTTCCAAGGTGGTAAATCGGTATGGAAACAGATTGCTCCATCTTCCTTTGTCTAAGCAGCTGTTGGATTCGAACCGCCAACCTTCAGGTTAATAGTCAAATGCCTTAGGCACTGTGCCATTTCTTATTCCTAAAGTTTATAAATTTCTGTTTATTTCCATTCTGATTTTTTTTCAAGGAATTATAACTTAGGTTTTTGCAAATATTAATTATATCTATTGCACTGTAAGAAAGGTTGGAATCATTTTTTTTTAAATCACATTTAGTCTGTAGCTCTTCCACACAGTACTGGAGTGGATAATATTATATATTTTATATATATTAGTTGTCTCACCTACTTTGGTCTTATTGTCAAAAGGGATTAATCCTTGGAGAAAAATATCATGCTTGGTATATAGAGTCAGCAAAAAAGGGGAAGACCCTCAACTACATGTATTGGCACAGTAGCTGCAATGATAGGCTTAAACATAGCAAGAATTTGGAGGATGATGCAGAACTGGGCAGTGTTTCATTCTGTTGTACATAGGGCTGCTATCAGTTGAAGCCAACTCATACCTAACAACAAGTCATTTTATTATGTATTAGTCATTTATGGGTATTCCTCACCATCTCCGGAGTACTAAAAAGTCTAGAACATTTTATATAGCCCAAAACATTTGGATATCTCCTCTGGTCTGGATCCATGCTGGTGATCGTTTATGCAAACATATCTCCAAGCAACATTTACTCTTGAAAATAAACTATATCTCTGAAAATCTGAACCTTAGCCATATCCTGCTGAAAACTCAATGATCCCTACTGATCTTAGAATTAAAAAATTCAATCTCTCAGGTGAAACCTTCACCTTAGTCTGCTACTTTCTCATTTTTCAGTCTGAGAGATAACATTCACCTCTCTGATTCTCCCCTATCTCCTGTTCTTACTAACACAATTTGCTCTATTCCAAATAAATAAGCAATTTATTCTGTGAAAAAGTAAATGTCAGCTCTTTGAAGGTATCACTGGTTTCAGTTCAGAGAGACAGGAATTTAAAATGACCCATGATTTAAAAAATTTTATCCTTCTTCTTAAATATAAACAAAAACATATATTGATAGATTACGAAGTGCTGGTATCTACATATTGCTGATGGGGCACTATTAAAAAATGGGAAGAAACCAGAGTAAACAATCAGTAGTAATCAGAACATAGAATGTACAAAGTATGACTCTAGGAAAATTGAAAGTTGTCAAAAATGAAATGGAACACATAAAAATCAATATCCTAGACATTAATGAAGGAACTCTGGTGGTGTACTGCTTAAGGCATTTGGCTGATAACCAAAAGGTCAGTGATTCAAACCTACCAGCTGTTCCATGGAAGAAAGATGGGGTGGTCTGCTTTCATAAAGATTTACTACCTTGGAAACCCAATGGGGGTCACTCTGAGTGAGAATCAACTTGATAGCATTGAGTTTAGTTTTGGGTTTGAGTCATTAGTGAGCTGAAATGGATAGGTGTTGGCCATTTTGAATCAGATAATCATATGGTTGACTATGCTGGGAGTAACAAACTGAAGAAGGATGACATTACATTCATCATCAAAAAGAACATTTCAAGATCCATCCTGAAGTACAATGTTGTCAGTGATAGGAAAATATCCATATGCCTACAAGGAAGACTAAATAATACTACTATTATTCAGCTGAAGTCTCCAACCACTAAAGTTAAAGATGAAGAAATTGAACATTTTACCAACTTCTGCAGTTGAAATTGACCTAGCAAGCAATCAGGAGGCATTGATTATTACTTGTGATTGGAAGGTGAAAGTTGAAAATAAAGAGAAATCATCAGTAGTTGGAAGAATATGGGCTTGGTGATAGAAGTGACACTGGAGAACACATGATAGAATTTTGTAAGACCAATGACTTATTCTTTGTAAATACTTGTTTTCAACAACATGAACAGCAACTACACACATGGATCTCACCAGGTGGAATACACAGGAATCAGATCTACTACGTCTGTGGAAATAGGTGATAGAGCAGCTCAATTCAGTTCAGGTTCAATACTACCATTGAGTCAATTCCGACTCATGTGACCCCCCCTTTGGGTTTCTGAGGTGGTAAATCTTAAAGGAACTAGATTGGCCAGTCTTCCTTCCACAGGGTAGCTGGTGGGTTTGAACCACCAACCTTCTGGTTAGCAGTCAAATGCCTTAGGCACTATGCCACCAGAGTTCCTTGAGAAGCTCAATATCATCCTGCAGAACAAGGCCAGGAGCTGACTGTGGGACAGACCATCAATTATTCATATGTGAGTTCGAGTTGAAGCTGAAGAAAATTAAAATAATCCAGAAGATCCAAAACACAACCTTGATTATATCTCACCTGGATTTTGAGACCCATCTGAAGAATAGATTTGACATATTGAATACCAGTGACCAAAGACCAGACAATTTGGGGGATGATATCAAAGAAGAAAGCAAGAAGTCATTAAAATGACAGGGAAAAAAAAAGACAGGAAAGAGAAAAAGACCAAAATGGATGTCAGAAGAGACTCTGAAACATGCTTTTGATTGGAGAGTATCTAAAGTGAATGGAAGAAATGATGAAATGAAAGAGGCTGAACATAGGATTTCAAAGGGCTGTTTGAGAAGACAGAGTGAAGTATAATGAAATGTGTGAAGACTTGGAGTTAGGAAACCAAAAGGGATGAACACTCCCATCATTTCTCAAGCGGAAAGAACTGAAGAAAAAATTCCAGCCTCGAGTTGCAGTATTAAAAGACTTTGAATGAAATATTGAGTGATACAAGAAACATCAAAATAAGATGGAAAGAATACACAGAGTCACTGTACCAAAAAGAATTAGTTGACATTCAGCTATTTCAGGAGATGGCACATGCTCAGGAATCAGTGACATCATAGGAAGAATTTCAAGCTACATTGAAGGAACTGGTGAAAAACAAGGCTCCAGGAATTGACAGAATATCCATTAATGTGTTTCAACAAATGGATGTAGCACTGCACATGATTACTCATTTATGCCAAGAAATTTGGAAAATAGCTCCATGGCTAACTAACTGGGGGAGACCCATAGTTGTGCCCAAAGAAAAGTGATCCAACAGAATGTGTAAATTATTGCATAATATTATTAATATCTCATGCAAGTAAACTTTTCCTAAGGGTAATTAAAAAATGGTTGCAGCAGTACATTGGCAGAGAATTTCCAGAAATTCAAGCTGGATTCAGAAGAAGACATGGAACTAGGCATATCATTGCTGCTATCAGATGGCTATTGGATGATAGCAAATAATATCAGAAAGATGATTTCCTGTGTTTTATTGACTATGCAAAGGCATTTGACTGCATGTATCATGACAAATTATGGATACCATTGCAAGTAGCAAGGATTTCAGAAGACTTAGTTGTGCTCTTAAGGAACTTATACATAGTCCAGGAGGCTTTTGCTCCAAAAGAAAAAGGGATTCAGTATGGTTTAAAATCAGGAAGGGTGTGTGTCAAGGTTGTATCATTTCACCATATTATTCAATCTGTACGAGAGCAAATAATCCAGGAAACTGGACTATATGAAGAAGAACACAGCATCAAGATTGGAAGAAGACTCATTAACAACCAGTGATGTGCAGATGACACAATCTTGCTTGTTGAAAGTGAAGATGACTTGAATCAATTACTGTTGAAGATTAAAGACTACAGATTGCAGTATGGATTACACCTCAACATAAAGAAAAAAAATCCTCACAACTGGACTAATAAACTATATCATGATAAATGGAGAAAACATTGAAGTTGTTAGAATTTCATTTTACTTGGGTCCACAATCTACACCCATGGAAGCAGCAGTCAAGAAATCACATTTAGTATTGCAGTGGGTGAATCTGCTGCAAAAGACCTCTTTAAAGTGTTAAGGAACAGAGATTTTTACTTTGAAGACTAAGATGCACCTAACCCGAGATGTGGTATTTTCAATTGCCTCATACACATGTAAAAGCTGAACAATGAATACAGAAGGTGGAAGAAGAGTTAAGGCCTTTGAATTATGGTGTTGGCAAAAAATACTGAAAATACCATGAACTGCCAGAAGAATGAACAAAACCGTCCTGGAAGAAGTTCAGCCAGAATGCTCCTTACAAGTGAGAATGACCAGACTTCATCTCACTTACTTTGGCCATGTTGTCTGAAGGGACATTCCCTGGAGAAAGATGTCGTACTTGGTAAAGTAGAGAGTCAGCGATAAAGGGGAAGACCCTCAATGAGGTGGATTGACACCATGTCTGTGACAATGGGCTCAACCATAACAAGGATTGTGAGCCTGTCACAAGACAAGGCAGTGTTTTGTTATGTTGCACATAGGGTGCCTATGAGTTGCAGCCTAGTGGACACCACCTAACAAGACTGTCACATCACAGCCGGCTGGGATACCAGGAAACCAGGCTGTTCCCTGAATCTATGGCATAAAACAGTTCACTTTGCATCTTTTCAAAAGTAAATGTAGGATCCATAATCCTCCATATCTGGCTGCTTCCTGTACTGCCTAAAACACTAAATCCTGGGAAGGAAAAAAGTAGCAGGGTGAATTAGAGGGAAATGTAAAGAAGACTCTACAGTTGTTGGAAGTTACTCAAAATTAGAGGAGTCCATCCCATTTGCTTTTTCGTACTATAGTTAAAAAGGAATCCATAAATATGCCTCATGGAGTAATTCTGGCAGAAATGTATGTTGCTATTAGTTAACCTTACAAGCTCTCCTTCACAGCCCAGCTAGGAAATCAATTATATTTGTCACTGTAGTGCTGGTTCATTACAATAAAATTTATCAAAAAAGAAACTTGTTCATTCCAATACAGGCAAAGTTATTCATACCTTCCTATATTTCTATGGAGCACTTGTCACAATGTATTATGATTATTGCTTAACGCTCTGTTATTATTGTACATTCTGCAAGGCAGCAAGGGCATTAAACATGCTTTAACCCTCATAGTAACCCTAGTGCCTAGTTCTTAGAAGCTGTTTAATAAATGTAATACATGATGTTTTGTGCTGTTGAGTCAATTTTGACTCACAGATAGCACATATGACAGAGTTAGAACTGCCCAAAGGGCTTCCTAGGCTGTTCTCTTTACCAGAGTGAATTACCAGGTCCTTTCTCTTACAGAGCTGCTCATAGGTTCAAACTGATGACCTTCCTGTTAACAGCTGAGTGCTTAACCATTGCACCACTAGGACTCCTTTATTTAATAAATAAACCCACTGCCATCATGTTTATTCTTACTCATAGCAACCCACATTGGGTTTCCATGGCTGTAAATCTTTATGGAAGGAGACTACCTCATTTTCCTCCCACAGAGCAACTGGTGAGTTTGAACCAGTGACCTGGTTAGCAGCCAAAGGCCTTATCCACTAAAAAGGAGCCACCAAAGCTCCTTTGTTTAATAAATCTCACGGCCTTTAAGTCAGATCCTACTCATAGTGACCCCTCCTTTGGTTTCCAAGGTGGTATCACCATGGAAGTAGATTGCCCAATCTTCCTTCCAAGGAATGGGTGATGGATTTGAACCACCAGCCTTCTGGTTAGTAGTCAGATGCCTTAGGCACTATGCCACCAGATCTCCTTGTTTAAAAAATAGTACTTAGTAAATGATCAACAAAAAACCCCACTGCCATCGAGTTGATTCGGTCTCAAAGTGACCCTATAAGACAGAGGAGAACCGCCTCATAGTGTTTTCAAGACCGTGAAGCTTAATGGAAGCAGAGTTTATGGAAGTGTCTTTCTCCCACTGAGTGGTTAGTGCTTTTAAACTGCCAACATTTTGGTTAACAGCCAAATGCTTTAAACTCTGTGCTAGCAGAATTCCTTAGTAAATACAGAGAGGGAGGGGACTGTGAGGAACAAAAGCTGGGGGAAGAAACAATATTCAAAGACTAGTGTCTCAGTACTTCCAGAGGTAAAACAATGCCAGAAAAATGAAGCTAGGAATGTTCTTGTTGTTGTTGTTATGTGCCGTGGAGTCAGGCCCAACTCATAGCAACCCCTCCTTGGGTTTCTGAGGCAGTATCACTATGGAAGTAGATTGTCCAATCTTCCTTCAGAAGAGTGGCTGGTATGTTTGAACCTCCAGCCTTCTGGTTAGGAGCAAGTGCCTTCCCAGCTTCCCCTCATTGTTTTCATTGCAAGAATATATTTATGACAATATAATTTTATCCTATAAAAAGTGGTTAGGTTTATGGGCTTTGGTACAAGTATGGGCTGAATTCAGATTGTGGTTCTGCTGACAATGGTAGTAAGTTAAGCACATTAAGCCTCATAGTGTTTTCACTCCTCTGATAATCATTATCTGTCTTGAAAGAAGCATAGCCAGAATGTTCCTTAGAAGCAAGGGTAGTAAGACTTCATGTCTTGCACTTTGGACATGTTATCAGAAGGGACCAGTCCCTGGAGAAGGACATCATACTTAGTAAAGTAGCGTCACCAAGAAAAAAAAGAGAACATGTTGGATGAGATGGATTGACACAATGGATACAACAATGGGCTCAAACAGCAATGACTGTGAAGACGGTGCAAGACTGGGCAGTGTTTCATTCTGGCATACATGTACTCATTATGTGTCAGAACTGACTTGATAGAATTTAACAACAATAACAATAATCATAACAATAACAAACTCACAGTGGTGTCTTGAGAATTAAAAAAATACAGTTTGTTTACAGCATACATACAGTTACTTAGCATAGTGTCTGAGACAGGGTAAGCCTTCAATACATATTAGCGTAGTGGTAATAATAATAATATCATCACTTCACTTAGCAAGAATGGACATAGGCTATTTATTTGGCCTATTTCTCCCAAGAAAAGAATCAAGCTCAATGGAAGATGGAGTTAGTGGTCAGTAGGAGAAAGAGACACAATTGTACTCCTATTACAGTCATTCTTTCTCCTGCATTTTCTGAATGGCCTGGGAAGCTGTTAGTAGAAACATTAGCCCCATGTGGGATGAAAAGGCCCCACCAACTGTTGTGACTGATTAGGTGATACAGTGTGATGGTATCTTCCAAGCACTTAAACTCAGGATTTGTCATAGTAAAACATCTCCTAGCTCAAATATATAATACTATCATTAGTGTCATGATGAAAATAATAGCAGCTGTCATTCCATGAGGACGTACTAGGTACTGGGCACAACTTTGCAAGAAGAGTTTATGATTTATATTTTTCGTGGAAAAACTGATATTTAACAGGTTGTTCTCATGTTCTCAAAGTCATGCAGATAGTAAGTGGCAAAATGAGGATGTGAAAATAGTTCCTTCTCCTCCAAAGTCCACTCTCTCAATTGTGTAATGGCTTAACATATGAAAATCACAAAGATAAATAACTTTTCCATGTGGCTCAGATAAAGTTTATCTTCCTCACTGATATATGCTTCGGTATTTTTGTACTTTTACTTCTTATTTATTTATGTAATGTTAATTGCTAAAACCACTCAGAACTTGTAAGATCAGATTTAAATCTCCATATACAAAATGGTGCCACTTTTGACCTGCCTCCCCATCTGTATCAAAATACTTCCCATTATATAAATTTGTCACAGGCTTTGATTTGTCTCAGTATATGTGGTTCCTTCTGCTAGAATCCCCTCTCTACCTGTGGTAATGTCAATTTCTTTTATTTTTAAGGTCCAGACCAGGCATCTCCTCCTCTGTAAACCCTCTAAGAATATTTTACTTTACTTCCAAACAATGTGACAATCCTTTGTATTAGCACACATCTTGCATATACCCTGACTATAGTATTTTCCAGTGCTTTAGAGTAATTTTTTACCTATTCCTCTCCCGTTTTGCCACATTACAGTATGATCTTAAGAACAGTCTTTTTCTTTCCATGATCCTCTCAACACTCAGTGCAGGGCTTGACTCATAGTATGCTCTCTATAAATATTAATGCATATATTATTACTATTGAAAAAAAAAATCTTATACTTGCAGTTTCCTTCTATTCTTACAAAGGACTTCTCCAAAGTTTAATGAAGCTAAACTACATTTCAACATTCTGTGTGATTCTCTAAGTATGATGTAATTCTGTGACATTATCTAATACTTGACTGAATCATGTCTGAGTCTTCAGATTCTTTAACATAAATCAACATTTGACTTTTAAGATTCGTGGAAGTACTAATTGCCCATAAAAGAACTCCTGAAATAAGTATCACCTTATTTTCTTTCAGTAGCTAGTCATCAAAGGAAGTTATCATGGTAGCCTTAATTTCCATAAAAGCTTCCTAATATTATTTGACAATTATTCCAATAATATTACTTCCTAAGCATGATCATGTGGCTTCTTACGAATAAATCCCAGGTAGAATTATATAAGTTTATTTTTAACTGTTCCTCTTCTAAATAGATTTCTTATTCCTTTCACAGAACAAAGAATTGAATCAATTCCAGACTGTCTGGAGCCAGTAGAAATTAGGGAAATGATGGCTAGTGGGAAATGCATTATTAATACTTGTAATATTGTTTAGTTGACAGTAATTATTAACCATTCACATAATATTATAGAAAAAATATATGATGTTTCTAATAATCAAGCCTGACTCTGTGTCTACAGGTGTGTTCTAAGAACACAAATTAGTGTGACTGACACTGATTTGTGAAGCATTATCCTTGCCATAAAACATGAAGAATGAGTAGGCATCTACTTGGTTAAGCACATGTTCTTTCACTCAATTTTACTCCTTCTCTTCCTTCTTTCAACAAAGCCAGGAGATGATCTATAACTGGTAATACAAAGATCAGCAGGATGCAAGCTGCAACCTTCAAAGTGATGGCTGTCTACTGTGTGAGGTAGGCATGTGTATAAATGACTACATTGATGTGAGTAAATATCTGTATAGACAGAGCCATGCCAGTCAAGAGAGAGTGCATCCCAGAAAATTTCAAAGAAGAAATAATATTTGAACAAAGGGGATAATTAAAATGTGCATCCCTCTTGATTTTAAAAGTCCAGTGCTCTATAATTACTGAATCTACGAATGAGGCCCAATACTCCTCTGTCAATTTGTCATACCAGTCAGTTTGTGGTGGATTCCATGTTGTTGTGATGCTGGAAGGTATGCCACTGGTATTTCAAATACCAGCAGGGTCACCCATGGTGAACAGGTTTCAGTAGAGTTACCACAGTAAGACAGACTAGGAAGAAGAACATGACAATCTAATTATTAAAAAAATTGGTCACTGAAAACCTTATGAATAGAAGTGAAACATTGTCTGACATAATGCTGGAAGATGAGCCCTTAAGGTTGGAAGGCACTCAAAATACTGCTGGGGAAGACATGCTTCCAAAAAGTGGAGTTGACCATAATGATGTGGATGGAGTAAAGGTTTCAGAACTTTTATTTTCTCAAAATTAGAAGAAACAGCTATAAACATCATTAATAATCAGAACATGGAATGTATGAAGTATAAATCTGGGAAAATTAGTAGTTATCAAAAAATAAATGGCATATATAAAGATCAATATCTTAGGCATTAGTGAACTGAAGTGGATTGGTATTGGGCATTTTGAATCAGACAATCATCATCATATATTTTACTATGATGGGAATGATAAATTGAAGAGGAATTTATTGTTGTTGTTATGTGCTGTCACGTTGTTTCTAACTCATAGCAACCCTATGTACAGCAGAATGAACACCACCCTGTCCTATGCCAGCCCCAAGATCCTTGCTATACCTGAGCCCATCATTGCAGTCACTGCATCTCATTGAGGGCTTTCCCCTTTTTTCTTGACCTTCCACTTTACCAAGCATGATATCCTTCTCCAGGGAATGGTTCTTTCTGACAACATGACCAAAGGAGGTGAGATGAAGTCTGGCCATTCTTGCTTCCAAGGAGAATTCTGGCTACACTTCTTCCAAGACAGGTTTGTTAGTTCTTTTAGCAGTCCATGGTGCTTTCAGCAGTCTTCACCAATACCACAACTCAAAAACATAAACTCTTCTTTGGTCTTCCTTATTCATTGTCCAGCTCTCACATGCATATGAGGTGATTGGAAATACCATGCTTGTGTCAGGCACACCTTAGTCTTCAAGGAGACATCTTTGCTCTTTTGCACTTGAAATAGGGATTTACCCAATGCTGTACTACTTCTGATACCTAGAAGAGGAATGGCATCACATTTATAATCAAAAAGAATATTAAAGGTCTATTCTACAGTATCAGTGATAGGCTAATATCCAAACACCTACAGGGAAAACCAGTTAATACACTACTATTCAAATTTACACAAAAATTATTTAAATTTGCCACTAAAACAGAATGAAGAAATTGAATTACTAACTTCTGCAGTCTGAGATTGATCAAGCATGTAAACAAGATGCATTGATAATTACTACTGATTGGAATGCAAAAGATTGAAACAAAGGAGAAGTATTGGTAGTTGGAAAATAGCCTTGGTGACAGAAACAGTGCCAGGGATGGCATAATAGAATTTTGCAAGACCGATGACTTACTCATTGCAAATACTTTTTCTCAACAACATAAATTGCAACTATACGTGTGGACCTTGCAGATAGAATACACAGAAATTAAGTTGACTACATCTTTAGAAAGAAGTGATGGAGGAAGTCAATATCATCAGTCAGAAAAAGGCCATGTGCTGACTATAGAAAAGACCACCAATTGCTCATATACAAGTTCAAGTTGAAGCTGAAAAAAATTAAAACAAGTCTAAGAGCCAAAATATGACCTAGAATATATCCCACCTGAATTTATAGGCCATCTGAAGAATAGATTTGACTCATTGAACACCAATGACCAAACATCAGGTGAGTTACAGGATGACATTAAAAAGCAAAGTGTCATTAAAAGACAAGGAAAAATAAAAGATCAAATTAAATGTCAGAAGACTCTGAAACTTGCTCTTCAATGTACAGCAGATAAAGAAAATGGAAGAAGTGATGAAGTAAAAGCTGAATAGAAGATTTCAAACAGTAGCTCGAGAAGACAAAGTAAAGTATTATAATGAGTGTACAAAGCCCTGGAGTTAGGAAACCCACATGGAAATACATGCTCAGCATTTCTCAAGCTGAAAGAACTGAAGAAAAAATTCAAAAGATGAATTGCAATATTGAAGGATTTTATGAGCAAAATATTGAATGATGCAGGAAGCATCAAAGGAAGATGGAAAGAATGTACAGAGCCACAGTCCAAAAAAATGAATTGGTTAATATTCAACAATTTCAGGAGGGAGCATGTGATCAAGAACCAATGTTATTGAAAGAAGTCCAAGCTGAGCTGAAGGAAATGGCAAGAAACAAGGCTCCAGGAATTAGTGGAATGTCAATTAAATATTTCAACGAACAGATGCAATGCTGGAAGCACACACTCATCTATGCCAAAAAATTGGAAGACAGGTGCCTAGTCAACTGACTAGAAGGGATCCATATTTGCGTCCATCCCAAAGAAAGGTGAGCCAACATAATGTGGAAATTATTGAACAGTATATTAATATAACATGCAAGTGAAATTTTGCTGAAAATAATTCAAAAATAGTTGCAGCAGAACATAGAAAAGGAATTTCGAGAAAATCAAACTTAATTGAGAACTGGAATGAAGGATATCATTGCTGATGTCAGACAGATCTTGGCTGAAAGCGGAGAATACCAGAAAGATGTTGAACTGTGTTTCATTGATTGATTAAGCAAAGGCATTTGACTGTGAATCATAAGAAATATGGATAACATTGTGAAGGTGGGGCAAGATGGTGGACTAGGCAGAAGGATTGCACAGACCCTCTTCAACAAAGAAAAGGGAAACCAATTAACACAGACACAGAAGATAATCTTGGACCCCTGAGCCTTGA
>NW_006921634.1:2408289-2409949 GCF_000298275.1 Orycteropus afer afer
CCTGGAGAAGGATGTCATGCTTGGTAGGGTGGAGGGTCGACGAAAGAGGGGGAGGCCTTCAAGGAGATGGATTGATATGGTGGCTGTGATGATGGGCTCAAGTATAGCAGGGATTGTGGGGCTGGCACAGGATCGGGAAGTGTTTCGTTCTGCTGTGCATGGGGTCGCTATGAGTCGGAAACGACTCGACAGCATTTAACAACAACAATAACAACAACAACATTCCTTTCATATATCTCTTACAATTAAGATAGCTATAATTATTAAATATTATATATTACATGAAAGGGCTATGCAAATTGCCATTCAAATATTAGTAATATTTTCTGCATTCACAATTAAGTTGAAGAATTTGAGCTAAATAAAAATCAAATAAATAGGAAAGGTTAGTGAAGAAAATGAATAAAGGATATTAATTATCATTTACTGTGCACCAACTATATCCTGGGACATTTTATAAATTCTAGTATCTACAAGATTATAATGTAGACATTTTCATCATTCATATTAAGATAATTAATCATAATATCTCAGAGGTTATTTGGGACAGTGTAATGTATCAGTTTTCTATAACAAAATAGGGTTCAGTAAGAAAAGAAACTTTATAGTTCAATGTGTTTTTTTTTTAATTAATTGTTTTTTTCTCCTACTTGGTGTCAGAAATTTTTATTTGTCACACTAACTTTGTCAGACAATAATAAAATCTATTTGGCACTTGTTGAAAATAAGTCCTGATGATTTTGAATTATGCTGTTCCTTTTATATTTCATGATATTCATTTTATTTCAGAAATAGCAAAAGCAGTAAACATAAGGATATATTTCTATTATTTCTTATTTCAATAAAAGGGAATATTAACTTTGGACAATTCTACAAACCGAATAAGAAATAGCATTAACAGAGACATCATGTTCTTTGTATTGTAAATAGACTAAAAAATAAAGAAAAAAATAAAAACAGAGAAAGAGAGAGGGAGAAAGAAATTCCATGTCTTAAAATAAGTTTAAAGAGACACAAAATCACTCTTAGCTGTAAAGAGCTCAGCAATATCAAAAGATATGTTTATTTCTCATGGGATTTTGGTCTATAAATAACTATGCTGGCAGAACTATTTTAAAGTCAGGTGCAGAGCTGCAGAAGATGTTTTCAAGGGATTGGTGAAATTAAAGTAAATTTACACTTGTAGAATTTGAGGTTTGTAACCTAAAATGCTCCAGGAAATTAATCGATGATTCAAACTGTTCTCTTTCTGAAAAAGAGGTCTACTGGAACTGTGTGCTCCTAGCAGCCTTTTAGCCCCTGTGCCATGCCTCCTCTGTGTGTTCACTTCAGCTGAGATGAGGGTGGTTGTGGAGAATGAGGAGGCTATTGGATAAGTGAGTACATTTTACTTAATATTGTGTGTTTAAAGTACATATTTCACATCCAACACAAGCATAGCTAACTCTCTCCCCTACAAAAAAAAAAAAAATAAATAAAAAATAAATCTGACAGGCACTCCCAGTAAAATGGCAAAATAGGCAGACAAGCTATACAGACCCTCTTCAACAAAGAAAAGAGAAATCAATTGACAGAGATACAGAAGATAAACCTGGAGCCCTGAGCTTTGAAAGGAACTATACAGAAGTGGATTAGGCACCAACTAGTGGAAAAACCTGAA
>NW_006921634.1:2410058-2413838 GCF_000298275.1 Orycteropus afer afer
TTTATGGATAACATTGTAAAGAACAGGAACATTTAACAGTGTTCATGTGGAACCTATACATAGAGCAAGAGGCAGTGGTTTGAACAGAACAAGGGAACACTGAATGATTTAAAATCAGGAAAGGTGTACTTTGGGGTTGTATCCTTTCACAATATTTATTTAATCTGCATGTTGAATAAATAATCTGAGAAACTAGACTATATGAAGAAGAATGCATGGCCAGGATTGGAAGGAATGTCATTAACAACCTGCAATGTTGAGATGATGCAACCTTGCTTGTTGAATAGGAAGATGACTAGAAGCTCTAACTAATGAATATCAAAGACAACAGCCATCAGTATTACAATGCAACGTGTTGTTGTTGTTGTTATGTGCCATTGAGTCGGACCCGACTCATAGCGACCCCTCCTTGGGTTGCTGAGGCCATAGCACTATGGGAGTAGATTGCTCAACCTTCCTTCCGAGGAGTGGCTGGTGGGTTTGAACCGCCAGCCTTCTGGTTAGCAGTCAAGTGCCTTAGGCTCCCAATTCAACATAAAGGAAACAAAAATCTTCACAACTGACCACTAAGCTATATCATGATAAATGGAGAAAAGATTGAAGTTGTCAAGGATTTCATTTTTACTTGGATCCACAATCTATGCCCATTAAAGCAGCAATCAAGAAATCAAATGACATATTGCACTAGGCAAATCTGCTATAAAAGACTTCTTTAAAGTTTTAAAGACAAAGATGTCAATTTGAACACTAAGGTGCGCCAGACCTAAGCCATAATATTTTCAGTTGCTTTATATACATGAGAAGGATGTACAATGAATAAGGAAGACAGAGAAGAATTGTTGCATTTTAAATATGGTGTTGCATTTTAAATATTGATATACTATAGACTGCTAGAAGGACAAACAAATCTGTCTTGGATGAAGTATAACCAGAATGCTTCTTAGTAGCGAAGATGGTGAGACTTCACCTATAATACTTTTGTTATATTGTCAGGAGAGGTCAGTCTCTGGAGAAAGATATTGCAATTCATAAAGTAGATAGTCATAGAAAAAGAAGATCCTCAACAACATAGAATTACACAATGACTGAAAACATGGGCTCAGATAAATGACTGTGAGGATGGAGCAGGGCTGGACAGTATTTTGTTCTGTTGTACATGAATGGTGTCACTATGAGGTGCAACCAACTTGAGGGCACTTAACAATATGAACGTGATAATCAGAGTACATTATAATGTCACAGAAAATGATTCTTCCCTAGAAACATAGGCATGCAGAAGAGAAGACACCCCGGAGAAGGTGGTCATCTCTTCTATGTTGTGTAGGCAGAGCAGGAATCAGCCTGGCAGGCACTGTAGGGAACTGTATTTGAGCAAAAGATGAGCTCAAATGAGAGAGAAAAGTGGAACATCTGGCAACTTCAAGCTGGCCCACAGTGAGCCTCTTTTTCCCAGGGACTACCTAATATCCATGGAGCTCTGATGCCACAGTGGTTAAAACAGTCAGTTGCTACCCAAAAGATCAGTGGTTTCAACCCACCATTCATTCTGTGGGAGAAAGACAAGGCTATCTGATTCTGTACAGATTTACAGCCTTGGAAATCCTATGCACTTGTTCTACTCTGTCCTACAGTGTCGCTGAGTCAGAATCAACTTGATAGCAGTGGTGGTAATACTGAATATCCCATCACCTGTCTATCAGTTTGTCATACTGTGGTGGTTTGTGTGTTCTATGATACCTGAAGCTATTTCAAATATCAGCTGAGTCACTCATAGTGAAGAGATTTCAGCAGAGCTTCCAGACTAAGAAAGGCTTTGTTTGTGTTGGGCTTCTTAGAATTAGCCAATGAAAACCCCACAAATCAAAAGAAAATATTATCTGATATTGTGGTTGGTGGAAAATTAGCCCCTTAGATTAGACTGCAGTCAACATACATAGTGGCCACAACAATGAACTGTTGCTGTTGTTATCTGCCTTTGAGTCAGCTCTGAATTACAGTAATCCAAGTACATTGACTGTTAACCAGAAGGCTGATGGTTCAAACCACCACCAGCCACTCCTCGGAAGGAAGGTTGGGCAATCTACTTTGGTAATGATACTGCCTTAGAAACCCAAGGAGGGGTGGCTATGAGTCGGGTCCAACTCGATGGCACATAACAAAAACAAGTACAATAGAACAAAAAACCCTGTCAGATCCTGTATCATCCTCACAATATATATATATTTAATAGTTTGCAATTTCTGTAATGTATCACCTCTCTTCCCCTTCCTCCCTTTGATTACATTTTCCCTGCATCCTTCTTTCCTATGCCTTCCTGCCCTCTGACATCTGTGCAAATATTGCCCTTCTGGTCTCCTATGGTGATTGTTCTAAGAAGTGTCCCTATCTGGTGTAAATGTTCATCTTATATACCTGTCCATTATTTAGCTGGAAGCCACAGGAGTGAGTTCAGTTCCAGGCTTGAAGATGGCTAGGTGCCTTAGTCTTGAGAGTTTCCCAGTCTCCATTCATCTAGTAAGCCTGGTATTTTTTTTTTTTTTTTAATGATTTTGAGTTTTGTTCCAAATTTTACTTCCGCTTTATCCAGGATCTGTTTTGACCCTTTCTGAGTGGTTGAGAGGGGTAACCAGGCACCATCTATTTCTTCTGGTCTCATGATCATGTAGGCTGAGGTTGTTATGGTCCACTAGTCCCTTAAACTAATTGTTTCCATGAATCTTTGTTTTTCTTCATTCTTCTTTGCACCAAACAGGAAAAAAACCAGTCACTGTATCTGGATGACCACTTGCAAGCTTTTAAGACTCCAGTTGCTGCTCACCAAAGTAGGATGTAAAACAACCTTTTCATGCAATATGCTATGCCAGTTGAGCCCAATGTCCCCTAAGCCCGTGGTCCTGAGCCTGTAGGCCCAGTGACTCATTCCTTCATGGTTTTTGGCTGAGGCTAAAAAATTATCAAAACTTTTCCCTGTTAGCTCTATTTTATACATGGACATTCTTATAGCATAGTTCAAACCTACAAACCACTCCTCAGAAGAAAGATTGGTCAATCTGTTCTGTAGAGATAGCACCTCAGAAACCCAAGGAAGGGTGGTTATGAGTCGAAATGACTTGACAGCAGTGAGTTTGGTTTTTGGTTTGATAGCACATAAAAATACACATGTAAAAATATCCCAATCTCTGTTATACTTGAGCCCATTGTTGCGGCTACTGTGCCAATCCATCTTGTTGAGGATCTTTCCCTTTTTCACTGACCATCTACTTTACCAAGCATGATGTCCTTCTCCAGGGACTCATCTCATCATTAAAATGACAAAAATATTTCAGGATAGGCAAAGTTTCATTCTTTTGCACACAGAGCTGCCATCGAGTCTGAGCCCAATCAATGGTAACTAATCACTCATAACAACAACAACTTAACATCATCTCAGTGGCATTCCACAAGTTGATGTTTCTGCTGAACAGTGCAGACAAGGCTGAATATGGAAAAAAATAGAATTGTAATTTAGCTGTGTTATTTATTCATTGGGTGATTATTGCCATATGATGAATTCCCCAATATTCAATTTTTCCAGCTATAAGTGGGGGAAAAGAAGATAAATATTCCTTTCATCATCAAATCTATTCTTTAGATGATCTCTAAATTCAGGAGGGATATATTCAAGATCATATTTTGGCTCTCATGGACTTGTTTTAATTGTCTTTAACTTCAAGTGGAATTTGCATATGAGCAGTTGATGGTCTGTTCCACAATCAGCTCCTGGCCTGGTTTTGGCTGAAG
>NW_006921634.1:2417959-2438921 GCF_000298275.1 Orycteropus afer afer
CTGAGCTTTGAAAGGAACTATACAGAAGTGGAT
Organism: Orycteropus afer afer; assembly: GCF_000298275.1. Taxonomy (NCBI): domain Eukaryota; kingdom Metazoa; phylum Chordata; class Mammalia; order Tubulidentata; family Orycteropodidae; genus Orycteropus; species Orycteropus afer. The sequence goes on from NW_006921634.1 coordinate 2,417,993, forward strand.
TAGGCACCAACTAGTGGAAAAACCTGAAGGAAAACAATGAGTGTGAGTACAAAGATGGTCAGAGCTGCAGACTGTCAGCTACTCTGATGGGACCAACAGCCTGAATATTTCCAAGTAGTTTTGGGACCTGAGAAATGACCTAATGATCAGCCCTGATAGCCAAGGGCTTCAGGGACGACTGTACCGGTGGCCTGTGATTCAGAAGGGAAACAAGGAGCAAGAAAACCTGAGCTATGGACTTTTGGCTGTCCAAAGGGCATAGCCTTTTTGTTTCTTTGTTTTATTTATTTTTTATTTTAAGAGTTTGCTTTACATTCAACATTACACGTACATTTAGTTTCACTCCCTATTTACCATGCCCAACCGTAACCCAGTCTCCTCCCCTCTCTGCCAGTAACTCTTCCTCTGTGCCTCTCATAGTTATGCACTCCTGTTTCTCCTGCATTTCCTCAGTGTGAATGTTGCCCCTCTGATGTCCCATGGTCCACTGCTCCAAGGCATGTATTACCATAGAGTATGTGGGTGCATCATCCTGGGTTGAGTGGTCTGCATGTACATCTTGTTAATTATTGGGCTGAGAGCCAGCCGCTGGGAGTGAGTTTTATTCCAGGTGCAGAATGTATTCCAAGGCCATAGTATTGGGCATCTCATCAGATTCCATCTGACCAGTAATTCTGGTCATTATTGAGTTTTTGGATTTTGTTCCCCATTTTTCCTCCCACTCTATCCAGGATCTCCAGATTTGATCCTTTCCTGAGTGGTTGGCATTGATAGCCAGGCACCATCTAGTTCTTCTGGTCTTGAGGGCCATTGTGTCCAAAGGCTGATTGCTTCCAAATGCCCTTGTTTTTTTGCACTTTCTTCACTTCCAATGCTAGGAGACCATTAGCTGCATCTTAGATGGCTGCTTGAAAGCTTTGAAGACCCTAGTCACTACTCACCAATGTAGAATGAGGAACAAGGCTTCTAGGCATTTTGTTGTGCCAATTGAATCTGGTGTCCCCCAGTACTATGGTCTTGAGTTGGTAGTTCTATTGGATCTCTCTCCCATAGTATCTGGGTATCTGGGAGGGATTACTGTGTCTGTCTTCTATTGTTTCTGTAAGGATTGCAGGTATTTTGTATCACTGGTGTCTGTGCAAGATTAGCCTGCACAGAATCTATCCTTGATCTAGTATACTCCTGTTCACTGAAACCCATCTGATCCTCTCAGGTGTGTCTGTAGCCTGGTGTTTGTTATTAATGGTAATGCAGTATTGTGGACACATTGGTTGGTATTACCATCTGTTGTCTACCTCTTATGTGCACAATTCATTGTCCTCCCATTTCCTAAAGTTATAATGGTGGTCACAGACTCTTTGCATATATTCCTCCCCTTGCTCACATCAGTGTGTGGGCCCCAACTAGCCCGAAATCAATCTTTCCCCTTCCCTACCCACCCTGGTTTCCTACAAGTGAGTTCCTTTTGCCAAGCAAACCCTTCTTTGTCTTTTTACAGTAATGGGCTCCTGTCTTTTTACAGTAATGGGCTTGTCTTTCTGTGATTGACTTATTTCACTCAGCATAATGTCCTCCAGGTTCATCCATGTTGTGAGATGATTCACATATCCCTGATTGTTCTTCAATGTAGCGTAGTATTCCATTGTGTGCATGTACCATAATTTGGTTGTCCACTCATCTGTGATGGGCATATAGGTTGTTTCCATCTCTTTGCTATAGTGAATTGTGCTGCGATGAACATAGGTGTACATATGTCTTTCCATATACTATCTCTCACCTCTTTAGGATATATTCCTAGTAATGGGATTGCTGGGTTAAATGGTATTTCTATTTTCAGTTTTTTAAGGAAACACCATACCGTATGCCACAATGGTTTTACCATTTTACAATCCCACCAGCAGTGCACAAGAGTTCCAATCTCTCCAGCATTTGTTATTTTCTGACCTGTTGAACTTTGCTATTATTGCTGGGGTGAGATGATATCTCATCATTGTCTTGATTTGCATCTCTCTAATGACTAATGATCACAAGCAATTTCTCATGTGTTTGTTGGCCACCAGTATATCTTCTTTGGTGAAGTGTCTGTTCAAGTTTTTTGCCCATTTGTGAATTGGGTTATTTGTCTTTGTGGTGTTGAGGTGTTGCTTATCTACAGATTTTGGAGATAAGTCTGTTATCAGATATGTCATAGGCAAATATTGTCTCCCAATCTGTAGGTTCTTTTTTTACCCTTTTCACAAAGTCTTTCAATGATCATAAGAATTTAATTTTTAAAAGGTCCCAGTCATGTAGCTTCTCTTCTACCTCCTGTGCATTCTGGTCTTTGCTTGATAGTCTTGATAGTCTATTTATGCCATAAAATAGGCATAAATAGATTTGCCCCTATTTTATCTCTGATGTATTTTATAGTTTTGGGTTTTACATTTAAGTCTTTGATTCAGCTTGAGTTTGTTTTTGTGTATGGGGTGAGGTATGGGTCTTGTTTCATTTTTCTACAGGTGGATATCCAGTTTTGCCAGCACCATTTGTTAAAGAGGCTGTCTCTTCCTCATTTAATGGGTTTTGGACCTTTGTCAAAGATCAGTTGTCCATAGATGGATGGGTCTATATCTGGACTTTTGTTCTGTTCCATTGTTCTATCTGTCTATCATTGAACCAATACCATGCTGTTTTGACTTCTATGACTGTATAGTAATTCTTAAGATCCAGGAGTGTGAGACCTCTCACTTTATTCTCCTTCAGAAGTATTCTGCTTATCTGAGGTCTCTTTCTGATCTGCATGAAATTAGTAATTGTTTTTTCCATATCCTTAAAAATTTTTGTTGGTATCTGGATTGGGATTGCATTAAATGTGTAGATTGCTTTAGGTAGTATTGATGTTTTCACAACATTGAGTCTACCTATCCATGAACAGGGCATTCTGGTAGTGTAGTGCCTAAGGCACTTGACTGCTAAGCAGAAGTCTGGCAGTTCAAACCCGCCAGCCTCTCCTCAGAAGGAAGGTTGGGCAATCTATTTCCGTAGTGATACCACCTCGGAAACCCAAGGAGGGGTCGCTATGAGTTGGGTCTGACTCGATGGGACATAACAACAATGGCAACATCCATGAACAAGGCAGGTCTTCCATTTATGTAGTGCCATTGTTGTTTCTTGTAGCAGTGCTTTACAGTTTTCTTCATATAGGTCTTTTGTGTCTCTGGTGAGGTTTATTCCTAGAATTTTATCTTTTTAGTAGCTATTGTAAATGGTATTGTTTCCCTTATTTTTTTTATCAGAGGACTGTTTGTTGGTGTAGAGGAATCCAACTGCTTTTTGTATGTTGACCTTGTATCCTGTCACTTTGCTTAACCTCTCTATTAGTTCCAGTAGTTTTTTTATTGAGTCCCTTGAGTTTCATATGTAGGATCATATGATGCACAAATAGAAATAGTTTTAGTTCCTCTTTGCCAATTTGTATGCCTTTTATTTTTCTTTCTTGCCTTATTGCCCTGGCCAGGACTTCCAATGCAGTGTTAAATAGAAGTGGTGATAGAGGGTATCCCTGTTGGGTTCCCGTTCATAAGGGGGATTCCTTGAGTCTTTCTCCATTAATAATGATGTGAGCTGCTGGCTTTCCATATATGCCTTTTATAGTGTTGAGGAATTTCCCTTCTACCCCTATTTTGCTGAGGGTTCTGAACAGGAATGGGTGTTGGATTTTATCAAATGCCTTTTCTGCATTGATTGATATAACCATATGGTTCTTTTCTTTTGTTATGTTTATGTGGTGGATTACATTGATTGATTTTCTGTTGTTGAACCACCCTTATAAACCTGGTATGAATCCCACTTGGTCCGGGTATATTATTAATTTTTTGATATATTGTTGGATTCTGTTGGCTAGGATTTTGTTAAAGATTTTTGCATCTATGTTCATGAGGGATATTGGTCTGTAGTTTTCCTTTTTAGTGTTGTCTTTCTCTGGTTTTAGTATTAGTGTTATGCTTGTTTCATAACACTTTTTCTTTTTCTATGTTCTGGAGTAGCTTGAGTAGCATAGGTGCCAACTCTTCTCTGCATATTTGTAAAATTCTCCAGTGAAGCCATCAGGACTTTTCTTTGTGGGAAGTTTTATTATGACCTCCTCAATTTCTTCTTTTGTTATAGGTCTGTTCTAGGATTCTATCTCTGAGTGGAATAGTTTACGAAGGTCTTTTGATTCTAGAAACTTGTCCATCTCTTCTAGGTTCTCTAATCTGTTGGAGTACAGTTTTTTATAATATTCTGTCAGTATCTTTTTTTATTTCAGTTGCTTCTGTTGTGATGACACCCTTTTCTTTTACAATTTTCATGATTTTGGATCTTCTCTTTCTTTTCTTTTGTTAGATTTGCCAATGGTTTATTGATTTTGTTGATCATTTTGAAGAACCAGCTTTTTGTTTTGCTGACTTTCTCCATGTTTTTTTTTTTCCTGTTTCATTTATTTCTGCTCTGATCTTTGTTATTTCTTAACTTCTAGATACTGCTGGATTCTTTTGTTGTTCTTTGTCCAGTTGTTAGAGTTGATGAGTTAGAGTGTTGATTTTGTTTCCTTCCACTTTTTTTAATATATTCATTTATTGCTATAAACTGTCCTCTGAGTACTGCTTTTGCTGTGTCCCATAGGTTTTGGTATTATGTATCTTCATTCTCATTTCTTTCTAGGATTTTTTTTTTTTTTAATTTCAATTTTTATTTGTTCTATTACCCAGTAGTTTTTGAGCAGAGAATTGTTCAGCTTCCAGGTTTGATGCTTTTTCCTTGATCTTCTTATTATTAATTTCTAGTTTTATAGCATTGTGTTCTGAGAAGATGCTTTGTAGCTTTTCAATGCTTTTGCATTTATTGAAGCTTGTTTTATGTCCTGACATATGGTCAATTCTGGAGAAGGATCCATGTACACTGGACAAGAATGTGAATTATGCTTTTGTTTGGTGAAATGATCTGTATATGTCTATGTAGTCGAGTTGGTTGATTGTATTGTTGAGTTCTTCTGTATCTTTGTTGAGTTTTTTTTCTAGTTGATCTGTCCCTCTTTGAAAGTGGTGTGTTAAAGTCTCCTACTAATATTGTAGAGTTGTCTATTGCCCCTTTTAATTCAGTTAATATTTGCTTCACATATTTTGGAGCACTTTCATTGGGTGCATAAATATTTATTATTGTAATGTCTTATTTGTCAATTGACACTTTCACATCATATAATGTCCTTCTTTGTCTCTTACAATGTTTTTCACCTTAATGTCTATTTTATCAAAAATTAATATTGCCACTCCTCTTTTTTTTATTACCATTGCCTTGGTATATTGTTTTCCATCCCTTAACTCTTAAATTGTTTTTATCTTTGTGCCTAAAGTGGGTCTCTTGTAGGTAGCATATCTTTGGGTCTTCTTTTCTTATCTAGTCTGCCACTCTCTTTCTCTTGATTGGTGCATTTAGTCCATTCACACTGAGTGTAATTAGTGATGGATATGAACTGATTTCTGTCATTCTATTGTGTTTCTTTGTCGTGTTATTCGTGTTTCCTTGGTCCATATGCTTTTCTGTGCTGAGTCCAATTTGTTGCCAAATGCTTCCTCTCTTTTCTTCTTTATTGTTGGTTTTGTGCTTATTAAACCCATATGTTTTCCTTCCTTCTGAATTTGCTTAGGGGGATTGTTACTTTTCTCTGTGGTTACCTTGGAGTACATTCTTGTCTCTACATTTTTAGAACAGTGGGTTCTGTGAAGACATTGTCCTGTTTTCCTCTCCTTTTGGAAGTTTGTACTTAGAAATTTTATTCCCTCTAATTGGTTAGCTGCTGTTGTCATGTGCTGATTGGCTTCCCGGATTTTTAGTGTACAAAGTTTTATGGTCTTATTTTGAGTTTCTATTTTTGATTTGGCTTTAGTGTTGATGCCATGTATCCTGATTTTGTTGATCTCTGTTGTGGGTTCTCTATTGGAAGGACTTCCTTAAGCATTATAGGGTTGGCCTGTTTTTCACAAAATCCCTTAATTTATGTTTGGAAATACCTTTATTTTGCCCTCATATTTGATGGACAGTTTGGCTGGATATAGGATTACTGGTTGGAAGTCCTTTCCCTTCAGTGTTTTATATATGCCATCCCACTGCTTTCCTGCCTACATTGTTTCTGCTGAGTAATCAGAGTTCAGCCTAACTGTTTGATTATTATAAGTAATATTTATTTTGTCACAGGCAGATCATAAAACTTTTTCTTTGTCTTTGTCTTTGGAGAGTTTGATTATAATATGTCTTGGTGTTTTTCCCTTGGGATCTATCTTGTGTGGGGTTCTATGAGCTTCTTGGACAAATATCTTTTCTTCCTTCATGATATGGGGGAAGTTTTCTGTTAGTAGGTCTTTTATAATTGTCTTGGTGTTTTTTTTTTTCACCTCTTTTTGTTCTGGAATTCCAATGAGGCATATGTTGTTTCTTTTCATGTCATCTCATATAACTGTTAGGTTCTCTTCGTTTCTCTTCAATCTTTGTTTTATTTTTCTTCATACAGGCTGGTGTCCGGGGGTTTGTCTTCTACTTGGGATATGTGTTCTTCAACCTCTTTTGTGCTTCTACTGTATTGTGTAATTCTGTAATTTTGATATTCATCTTTTGGATTTCTAACTGCTGTTTTTGTATGAGTTCTGATTGTGCATTAATCTTGTTATTTTGTTCTTTTATGATTTTCCTGAGTCCTTTCAGGGAACTGTCTGTGTTCTCTTTGCTACTGTTTGGGGTTTCCTTAGGCTCTTGTGGAGCTCTATAAACATATCTTCTAAATCCCTTCTCAGATAATTCTATTGCTTCCTCTTCCTCCATGTTTAATGAGATCTTTTTTGGGGGTTTGCTTCTAATGTCTTGTCCTGTTTTTGTTTGTTTGTTTGATTTGAGGTTGCCTGTTGTTTCCTAGACATTTTGAGGTTACCTTTAACTGCTGGTTATATATTGATTTGTTTTGTCTTGGTTTTATGATTTAATATTTTGAAAAGGTGGAGCTGGTGTATTTTAATATTTTGGTTATTAATTCAGGTGTGCTGGGTTGCTCTGCAGTTTTCTAGGTGATGATGGAATTGCTGTGTGAAATGTAGATGTAGGTCTCTGTCATAAAAAAGGTTTAGAATTTGGGCCAGCAGGTATTATGGTGGCTGAATGTAATTTTTCTATTGAATGTGTGAGGATATAGGCAGAGAAGGTGGGAGGAGAAGAGACAAGGAAAGGGAGCTCCAAGTTGCTGGGGGCAGTTTCTAGGGCTTTGAGTGGGCTGGTAATGATGATGTTGTACTTTTATTCACAGGCATGCAGCTCAAGTTCAGCAAAGACTCCAGTTGTTAGGGGGTCACCACTTTCTTCCAGGCTCAGACACATGCAAAAACCCTGTTCCCAAGGCCTCTCAGTGCCAAAAAGCTGACCAAAGACAACTGCCTAGCTCCTCTCAGGGCCCACCCACTCGTGACACCAAAGATCTCTCCGCTTGGGTTTCAGTGGTACTGGAGTTAGGGAGATGCCTGCTCATACCCAGTCCATCCAAGATTACTGACAAAGTCAAGTGCAGGCCAAAAAGATGGCCCAAGCCTGTTCAGTGATCTGCTGCAGGAGCATCACCCCCAGGGCCCGCCCTCTTGCAGCACCATTGGTCTCTCTCTGCTTGGGTTTCAGCAGCACTGGAAGTACCCACTTGCACCCAGCCAACCCAAGTTACTGATAAAAGCAGGTGCTGAAGGTAGATCCTTGGGGTGATCACTGGTATGTTGGTGTAATTGTTGGTGTGCTGGTGTGGTGTGTCTTCTTCCTTAACTCAGGGAGGTCTCAGATGGCCCTCCTTGCCTGCTGGTTGGTGCTCCCCCAGGGAGGTCTCCATTGGCCTTTCTTTCCTGCCAGTCAGTGCTTTGCAGGATAGATCTCCTGTTCTTGTTTTTTTTCCCCCGTCCCTTTCTCCTGCCTAAGCCTACTCCCCTGAGTTTGGTGCATTCTGACTCAGTGAGCTATTCAGAGGACAAGAATCCCCAATTAAACTGCTGTACCTAGTTTTTCAGGCACAAAGATGCTAGAGGGAATTAGCACAGGGACAACTGATGAGACTCCATTTTGAAACCCCATTTTGAATATTTACCAGTGGCAACCATTTTGGATTTTAAAGTGTTAGCATTCTCATTCAGATTCCAGGAACCTAAGAATAGGCTGCATTTGCCAAGGGTGACAGGGACATATGGGAGGCTGACAATGGGCAAGGAGACAGGTGGTGAGTGTGTAAGTGCTGCCAACTAGTGAATAGAGGAGCACAGCACAGTACCCTGCTTACACAGATAACATACAAACAAAACAAAGAAAACAAAAGCCATGGGCAAGTCCTTCCAACATACAATCACCAAGTAAACATAAACACAAAAAACATCACAATACCTCAGAGACAACAGAGCATCACAGTTCACAAAAAGAAGCAAGATAATCCAAGAGAAAAAAGGGACCAGGATACAGACCCAAAACACATTCCTGAGGAAGACACAGCACTGGAACTGCCTGATAATGAATTTAAAAGAATTGTATTTAGGTACCTTCAATGAATTGAGAGACAGACCAAGGAAAACACAGACAAAATTGAAGAAAACACAGCGAAAAACCTGGAGCAATTGTGAAAGGCAATACAAGAACAAAATGACAAAATAAATGAAAAATTAGACAGAAATCCAAAAGATTAATAATAAATTTTCAGAAATAGATAACACATTGAATGGGCAAAGGAGTAGAACTGAATCAATGGAACACAGAATTAGTGAGATTGAAGGAAAATACCTCAATACTTTCTTGGAAAGGGATCAATCAGAAAAAAGATCAAAACAAAATGAAGAAAGCCTAAGGTGCTTGTGAGATATAATCAAAAGGAATAACTTACATGTAATCAGATTTCCAGAACAGGAGGAAACAAATAAAACCACAGAAAAAAATGTTGAAGATATGTTGGAAGAGAATTTTCCTGGTATGATGAAAGATGAGAATATATCCATTCAAGAAGTCCAATGAACCCCAAACAAGATAGACCTCAAAAGAAAATCATCAAGACATACCATCATCAAACTCACCAAAAGCAAAGACAAAGAAAGAATCCTGACAGCAGCATGGGAAAAACGAAAAGTTACCTACAAAGGCAACCAATAAGACTAAGCTCAGATTTCTCAACAGAAACCATGCAGGCAAGAAGACAATGGGATGGTATGTACAAAATCCTGAAAGAGAAAAATTTCCAACCAAGAATTATATACCCAGCAAAATTGTCCCTCAGATATGGTGGTGAAATTAGGACATTTCCAGATAAGCAGAAATTAAAGGAATTGGTTAAAACCAGACCAATCTTAAAAGGGGTGCTAAAGGGAGTCCTTTGGACAGAGAACCAACAGCAAACAACAACTGACCATTAACACATGATGACATAACCCAGAAACCAACCCAGCTGTAGAAATATCCAAAGTAAATAAGCCTACAAGACTGTAAGCAGGGAACCAGAGACATCAACTGACAAAAGAGGACAACTACAAACCAAAAAGAAGGAAAAAATTGTGTAGTTACAGAACTTCTAATTGGCAGGGAAATTAAGACAACTACAAGATAGAAGGGACTATTCTAAACTTGGGGAGAAAATTATAAATTATAGGTTAACATCAAAGAAAATTGATAAATCTTCACATCAAAATAAAAAAGAGGACCAGCACAAGTACTTAAGACATTTGACTGCTAACCAGAAGGCAGGCGGTTCACACCCACCACCCACTCCTTGGAAGGAAGATTGGGCAATCTACTTCTATAGAGATACAGCCTCAGAAACAATATAAGTTGGATCCGACTTGATGGCAGTGAGTGACCAGCACAAATATTTAGCAAATACTAAAACAATAACAAAGAAGAAAGAGATAACATGATTCATAAAAAAAAGGAGCTCAGCACAGAAATTGGATGGAACAAAGAAATCAACACCATGAAAAAACACATGACAATATGACAGCAACAAATTCACACTTGTCGATAATTACATATCTGACAAAGGATTTTCCTCTAAAACTTATAGACAACTCCAACACCTCAACAACAAAAAGATTAACAATCCAATTTAAAAAAATGAGCAGAAGACATGAGTAGACACTTCACCAAAGAAGATATTCAGGGGGACAGCAATGGTCACCATCATTAGCCATCAGAGAGAGGCAAATCAAAACAATAATGAGGTACCAACTCACACCAGCACTAATGGCAAAGTTCAACAATACAGAAAATAACAAATGCTGACAAAGATGTGGAGATACTGAGACTCTCATACACTGCTGCAGAAAATGTAAAATGATACAACCACTATGGAAAACAGTATGGTGATTCCTTAAAAAGCTGGAGTTAGAAATACCATTTGAGACAGCAATCCTATTACTAGGTATATTTCCTAAAGAAGTGAGAGCCAAGACAAGAACAGATATATGCATACCCATGTTCATCATAGCACCACATACAATAGCAAAAAGATGGGAAACAACCTAGGCGCTCATCAACAGAAGAATGGATAACCAAACTATGGTACATACACACTATGCAGCACTAAAGAATAATATAGAATCTGCAAAACACTGCATAACATGGATAAACTTGGAGGACATTATGCTAAGTGAAATAAGTCAATCACAGAAGGATTTATAAATATAGTATCAGTTCATTACTGTAAAAAGTCAAGGCAAGGTTTATATATGGAAGGAAACTTTCTTTGTTGGTTACCAGAAGTGGGAGGGGAGGGGAAGGAACATTGAAAAAAAAAAAAGCACTGACCCATGTCACTTTAGTTTTCTGTATTTCACTATACATAAATTATATTTCAATAAAATGCATTAAAAAAATCTGAAAGTCATTGAAATGTTTTCACTACATCTCTCATATAACCTCCCATCACAAATGCTTCTCCATGAAATATTATCTATACATAAAACTCTCTGGGCCAGAAGATAATGTTATATGGAAAATAGTTAAGTATTAAAATAATCCTTCTTTAATTATAACTGGGAATTTGAAGATGTGTCTTTGATGCCCAGCTCTGTTTTCTTCCTCCTTTGTAAATAAAAATATCAAAGGCTATTTATTTGAGTAATAAGAGTCACTTACATCTAATTATCTGCTACTGTGTGCTAAGTACTAGGCTATGCTTTACGTAAATTATCTCTAGTAATTCTCAGGAGTGTTATGAACTAGGAGGTACTATTATTACCCCCATTATAAAGTGAGCCTTCAAGAAACTAAGTAACTTGAGCCAAGTGTGCAGCTAGCAAATGCTAGAAAGCAGTCTGATTTCAAAGTCTCTGTTAACCCTTGTGATCTACTGCCTCTTTGAGAACTTGTTACTGTACTTTAAGTCTGGGCACTAGTCCAGATCATCCTAGTGCCTGAGGTCACCAAAACATTCTCAGGTGACAAAGACACATTGATCCAAAGAACACTGTGCCAGTTCTAATCATTAGTCTTGCTTGACTCCATAATACATTTAGTTCTGAGCTGCTTTTAGGACTAATTCACAGGTACAGTGCAGAAAAAAACCATTTATAGAACCCCAGCCCAGACTTGCACTGATCCCCTGGCTTCTCCTTCCTTCTACCAGGAATTCAAAGACACTTTGAAACAATTTTGCCCATCTCTTTCCCGAAATAAATTGGTAAAGTTTCTATCTATGCTCTGGACATTTTTAAGCTTTGGAGACCTCAGGTTGAGATCCCAAGCAACTACTTACTATTAAAACCCCTTGCGACTAAATAAGAAAGATACAAACTTGTATCTCTTTACACAGCTCTTTTTTTAATCTGACCTTGAGTAGACACTCATTCTGTTTAGGAAATTACACCTTTTAGCTGAAATTATATTGAATTAGAAAATTCCATTTCTCCAAACTATAGTGTCAGGAAACTAGAGTACTGGAGATAGAGCAACCAGAGCCCAATTAAAAAGGATATTGACACTCTGTGAAAAAAAGTAACTACTATCACTGATAAGTTTAGGCAGAAAATGTCAAATGGAAACCTCATTTGCTATGTTGGCTTTCACTGAAAACATAGCAATATATTATTTTTTCAAAATTACAATCACTATCTCTCATGCATTATAGTTACCATTTTTTCAGTTTTTTCTGACCCAAGAAAATATATTAAGTCATCTGTATGAACTACCTCATTTAATCCTCAAGAAAACTCATGAGTGTGATGATCTTCATTTCGCAGAAGACAGAGACTCAGCGTCTCACTTAAGGACCAAGAACTCAGACTTTCTCTCTCTTGGTTCCCTCACTCCACAGAACATGTTCTTGTTACTCTACCTCTTTACTTGTGCTGATGTGACTCTTTTCAATATTTTTATTAAGAAAACATAAATATATACTCAAGATTGTCTTTTAAAGCACTGTAGTGCTTGTGGTGTTTTTTTTGTTTTGTTTTCTTTTTAAGAATTCAACTTCATAATATTATGGTCAGAAAACTGGGCTCATTACCATTCATTTGGATAAAATAAGTTGGAAACTAACCTACAGTTAGAAACAGTGAATTTGAAATTAAAAATATTGTTCTGTTCCTCATTTTATTTTTGGTTTTGCAGAGTTGATAACAGCTTCACATAAAGGGTGTCCCACCCACAAGTGTCAGCAGAAAAAAGGCAGAGGAATGGTCCCTCTCTCTCTGCATTGTTATAATTACCTTTGAAAATGTTGCTTTTAGGCATGTTGACAAAGCCCAGACATTGTTAATGGATTTCTTCTTCCAGATATGCAGGTTATAGAGGTCTATTGAGAATATACCCTTTTTGTCACATAAGGAGAGGGGCATTTCACAATCCTTAAAACTGTTAGCAGACACCTAAGCCCCTTACATAAATGCCTTGCCAAAGATGACTCATTAGTCCTGTTTTCAAAATTGTTTAAAAGAATGTCAAAGAAAACAATTTGTGTGTATATAGTACCTAATCAAAAAAACAGGAAGGGGTTAGTGAATTGGTCAATGAGAATTCTCTGTATTTTTTATTAGGAAGGGAAGGGATTTCAAAAATTAAGGTACTTTTTTGTCCTTGTTTATATGAAGTGTTTTTTTAAAAAAAATTATATATATGTATATGCATATATATATATAAGCTCTTGTAGCATAATGCCTAAGGCACTTGACTGCTAACCAGAAGGCTGGCGGTTCAAACCCACCAGCCACTCCTTGGAAGGAAGATGGGGCAATCTACTTCCGTAGTGATACTGCCTCAGAAACCCAAGGAGGGGTCGCTATGAGTCTGGTCAGACTCAACACTTAACAGCACATAACAACAACAACAACAATGTGCCGTTGTGTGTGTGTGTGTGTGTATGCATATCTGGCAGAGCTTTTTTCTACTGGGGCTATTTTTGTAGGTCTGATCTTTTTTTAGAATTCCAGACCCATGTTTGTCACATAGAGATTTCAATGCTTCCTACAAATAAATATGTTCAAATCTAAATATCAGCATTTTCCCCAAACCACAACTTGTATATTTTCTATTTCTCATATGGTATCACCATTCTTCAGAAATGTAAGCTATTTTAATTATCTCTGAATCTTTCTTCTTCCTTTTTTTCCTGCATGTAATCACTTCATCCATTCAATAAATACTTGCTGATTTCTGTTCTATGGCCATTGTGGGGCTACATTAATAAAAACAAACAAACAAAAATTCTCCCCCCCATTGAACCCTTTGTAGTTGAGGAACTGAGATGAATAAATCAAGAAATAAAATACATAGGTTATCTGGTGATTAGTATTATGGAGAAAAATAAAGTAGGAAAGGGGAAAAGTGTGCTAGAGGCAAGTTTTACAGACCAGAAGTAATATACACAAAAATAAAGGACAGAATTCCATTAGCCCTGTTATCCTCAAAGCAGATGCTACTGCGTCTTGGGTCCAGAGAAGTAGTGGTCTGGGTTTGTGCACAGAGATTCTCCAGCTTCCTTTTCACACCTGCCAAAATAATGTGTGAGGCCAGTGGTTTGAATCCTTTCTTCACTTTGCTTGATCAACTGGAGTTCACGGACTCCCGTAGGACTTTAACAACCAAAGGCATGGAGTTCGCAGGAAAGGAGTTATCTCTGTTCATATCTCCTTACAAATCTCTCTTAATGATCTGTTTTGTCACATCTACCTATAATCCTAGATTCTAGGTTCAGAAAACTGACTCTTAGATATTCGTTGAACCTTCAGAAAAGGTTGGATGGATAACTCAATAATAAAGTGTTGTTATGTGTGGTGAAGTTGGACCCGACTTATAACGGCCCCTCCTTGGGTTTCCGAGGCAATATCCCTGCTGAAGTAGATTGCCCAACCTTCCTTCCGAGGAGTGGCTGGTGGGTTTGAACTGCCAGCCTTCTGGTTAGCAGACAAGTGTCTTAGGCACTACGCTACCAGAGCTCCTTAAACTGTATTTAATAGTATTTAAAGTCTCTTTCATCTCTACATATCCCATTAGATAGGAAGTTACTCAGTGCAAGAATGGTGTTTCATTCAAGTTTCTACCTGTATACCTTACTGTGATTCAAAATTAAGTAATTAAGTAATTATGCGCTTGACTTTTAAGCAATTACGAAATAGACGGTAACATTTTCCTCCTCAAATTTTCAGTGGTCAGTTCTTTCCTAAAACTAAACTCCTTTATTTGGTCTCCAAACATCTAAATCAACTGTATTCCTGCCCAGACTTGGCCTCTGTTATATTCCTCTACCTGAACTGCAGATATGAAATCAGACATGTTTCAGTTCTGTATTTTCATCAAGTTCTTCTCTCAGCCTGGCATATAATCACTTTCAGTGTGGCCATCCTTGTTTTCTGTGTCAAGTTCAGGCCAATATTTTTCTTTCACCTTAGAGTTGTCCTTAATATCTGTACAATTCACCCTTTGTAATTAACCATTTCTTCCTCTGGACTCCCAGAGATAAGTGTTAGGGAATTTATTTGTCTCAATTTAATTGTAATAGTTATTTGCTAAAATGTCTCCCCTAGTGAAACGTATTTCTTCTGTATTTACCAACAGTTTTTTCTTTAATACTTCTTTCAGCTTTCAGAGTTATCAAATTCACTTTAAAGAGAGAAAAGAAAGACAAGGAGGAGAAATATATGTAGAATTGGTTGGTTTGGACTTTCTTCTAGCTAAATAGTAACTTTATTGAACTTCTCCTTCCTATTGAAGGACTTGGGGGACAGGAAGTACCACAGAAGAAGCTTTTGAGCAAGATTTCGTCTGTGACAGGCATTTAAGGAGAGATCTTCTTTCCTTCCTTTGCTATATCCATTATACAAAAAAAATAAATCAGTTTTTATCCAACAGTTGAGGAAAGAGTCAAAGATGTGCACTATTAATTCAGCATTCTTATAGGTAATAATGTTCTGATTCAATTTATGAAGATATATGTATGTGTGTGTATTCATTGTCTTAACATATATATGTATGTGTGTGTGTATATATATATATATGTATATATATCTTTAAGACATTAAATAGTTATATTTATAGTAAATATGACTGAAGTGAAATGCCAAACAGACCCCCTTCCTGAAAATTGCAGAACTTTAACAAACTAACAGGCATGATCAAAGCACACCCTCACCATAGTGACTAACTTGCTATTTTTCCCTCCCTTTTGTTTTCCCGGATACTGAGTTCTTTAGATTTGTTGTTTTCAATTACACATTCTTAGGGTTTTTATTTTCCATCACACATTCTCTTACACACAACCCTCTCTCACAGCTGGTTTCGGCTGAGGACCATAGTCCATGAAACACGAAGACCCTGGAAAGTGGGGTACCAAGTTGGAAGTAACCACAGGAAAAGGAGAATAAAGACATTCCTGGCAGGCCAGAGGATCTTCCACTTCTTCTGATTTCCCTATGTAATCTATCTATTATATTCCTCTACCTGAACTGCAGATAGGAAATCAGATATACTTCAGTTCTATATTTTCATCAAGTTCTTCTCTCAGCCTGGCATATAATCACTTCCAGTGTGGTCATCCTTGTTTACTGTGTCAGATTCAGGCCAATATATATATATTTTTTTCCCTTAGAGTTATCCTTAATACCTTTTCTCAAGGAGACAGACATTTTAGAGAAGCTATTTTGCCTCCTTGGGTATCAATACTCAACAAATACTCATAATTCATAAATCCTTTTGCTTTCCCACTTCAACCTGTGGGATTTAGCTATATGTAACAGGCGTAAGGACTTTGTTGTTCCTACAACACATACACACACACACACATACACATACACACACATACACAGTTAAGACATTGACATTGAAAAGCTATCTTTTGAATTCTCTTTAGTAAGTACAAACTTTTGGTACTAATTTAGAGCAACTTTTTTTTTTTTTTTTTTTTTTTTTGAGGAGGAGGAGCATTAGTTTATTAAGAGGCTATAAAAAATTAAAAATATACAAAAAGCCCTACTGCCAGCAAGTTGATTCTGACTCATGGTGACTACATGTATGCCAGACTATAACTGTTCCCCATTGATTTTTCTGTGGCTGATTTTCAGAAGTAGATAGATCACCAGGCCTATCTTCCAAGCACCTCTGGATTTGTTCAAACTATCAATTTTTCCACCTAACGATCAAGTGCTTAACCATTTGCTTTGCCAAGAAATTCCCCACACATGTGTAGTGGTTTCAAAGAATTAACCTGAACTTCCATGGGGAACAATTTTATCACCTGGAGTGCAGTGTTTACGTATAATTCCTTTTGTCTTTAATCTTACAACTTCATCTCATGGCCATAGTTACTTAGATCAACACCTTTTCTCCTGATTCCTTTGAATGAGTTTGTTTTATATATTTATAGCACATTTAAATTCCTTTGTTAAAGTTTGTTTTCAGTCCTGGGAAACTCAGATCTTCTCATTATTTTTTTTTTAACAGTGAAGAAATCAGATGAGATATTCCATTGAGCAAATCTGCTGCAAAAGATCACTTTAAAGTGCTAAAAAACAAAGATATCACCTTGAAAATTAATGTGTGAGTGACTCAAGCCGTGATATTTTCAATCACCTCATATACATTAGAAAGCTGGAGAATGAACAAGGAAGATCGAAGAATCGGCGCCTTTGAGTTATAGTGTTGGCTAAGAATATTGAATACTTTATGGACTTCCAGAAGAATAAACAAATCTGTCTTGGAAGAAGTACAACCACAATGCTCTTTGGAAGTGAAAATGGCAAGACTACCTCTCATAAACTTTACACATTTATCAGATGGGATCAAACCCTGTAGAAGAACATCATGCTTGATAAAGTTGAGGGTCAGCAAAGAAGGCAAATGCCCTCAGAAAGACAGATTGACAAAGTAGCTGCAGCAATGTGCTCAAACATAGCAATGATTGTGAGGAAGACGCAGGACTGGGCAGTGTGTCTTTCTGTTGTACATAAGTTAGCTAGGAGCTGGAACCAACTCAAACGGACTTAAAAACAGCAACAACAAAGTTTCAGTTTTTGAGTAGTAAGATTCTAAGGGCTTTGACTAATGCAAAGTGATAATACGTCCACCACTACAATATTGTAAAATTAGTTTTAAAAAATTCCATGCTTCCATCCCCAAACCTCTGGAAACCACTGTTCTGTATTCCATCTCTGGCTTTTTTTATATCATATAAGCAGAATCATACAATATGTAGCACTTTTAGATGAGCCTCTTTTACTTAGCAATATGCAGTTAAGATTCTTCTATATTGTTTCATGGATTGATTGTTCATCTCTTTTTATTATTCATTAGTATTCCCTTATATGGATGTCCAAAATGTATCCATTTATTACTGAAGGACATCCTGATTTCTTTTATGAATTATGAATAAAACTATGAATAAACTATTATAAATAAATTATTACAAACATTTCAAATGCAAGTTCTTGTGTAGATATAGCATTATATCATTTAAATTTAACCAAATACCGAAGGGTACAGGCTGGTTCATATGATAAAACTATGCTTAATTTGGTAAGAAACTGCAAAGCATTTATCCAAAGTGGTTGTAATATTTTGCATTCCTGTCAGCAATGAATGAGAGTTCTTGATGATCCATATCCTTGCCAGAAATCGGTAGTGTTTGCTTTTTGGATTTTAGTTATTTTTTATAGGTTTGTAGTGATATTTTAAAGTGACTTTGTGGCATTCTGTTGCTAAACAATTGGTTGGTGGTTCAAATCCACCCAACAGCTCCACAGGAAAAAGGCCTGGCAACCTGCTTCTGAAAAGATCACAGCCTGGAGATCCTTATGGGGTTGCCCTACTCTGCTGTGTGGGGTCGCTATGGATCTGAGTCTACTCAGTAGCAGTGAAATATGATACGTCATTGTTGTTTTAATTTCCTTCGCCTAATGGTAAAACTTTCTATCGTCCAGATTTTTCCCTATTTTCAATCAGATTACTTCTTTTTTTATTGTTTCATTCTTTATCAGATATCTGATTTTCAAATATTTTCTTCTGTAGTTTGTATTTTCATTCCTTTAAAAAATATTTTGTAGAGCAAATACATTTAATATTAATAAAGTCTATTTTTTTTTCCTTTCATGTATCTTACTATTGATGTTGATACTAATAACTTATGATGATTTTCTTTCATGTTTCCTACTAGACATTATGTAATTTTGTATTTTACATTTAGGTCTATGATATGTGTTAAGTTTATATATGTAAAATATGAGGCCAGTATCTGAGTTCATTTATTTGTATATGAATGAGCAATTTTTTCCAGTGCCATTTACAGAAAAAGACTATTTTTGAATTGCCTTTGTGCCTTGGTTAAAGATTAGTTGAATGTATTTGTTTGAGTGTATTTATGGCTTCTTTATTCAGATCCATTGATAAGTGAATTCCTTCTTATGGAAATACCTTACTGACTTGGTTATGGTTGCTTTATAGTAACCTTTGAAATCAGTAATGTGAGTTCTCCACTTAGTTTTTTGTCAAAATTGTTTTGGCATTTTTAGGTTATTTGATTTTCCAGATAATTTTTAGTATCTGTTTGTTGATTAAAAAAAAAAAAAAAAAAAAAAAAAAAAAATGCACACAGATACTTTCTATAATGCTGTGTTGAATCTACACATAAAGATGGTAAGAATTGGCATCTTGAAAATATCAATTCTTCTAACCCATGAGCATAGATGATTTTTCTATTTATTTAGATGATTTGTGATTTTTTTTTTCATTAGAGTTTTGTAGTTTTCTACATACACATCCTATATATTTTCATTAGATTTATACCTAAGTGTGTGTTTTATTTGGTATAATTGTAATTTTTTTTCAAAAAATTCATATTCCATTGCTGGTATCAAGGAAAGCAATTAGTTTTTGTATATTGCTAACTTTTTGTATATTGCAAACTTTCATTGATCACTTATTAGCTATACAATGCTTTTGTTGTTGTTGTTGTTGTTTTTAAGATTTGTTGGAGTATTTTATGTAAGTTATCAGGTCATCTGTGATTAAAGACAGTTTTATTTCTTCCTTCCTAACCTGGATATCTTATATTTTTTCTTTTCTTTTTTTTTGTCTATTAGGCCATATTTCATTATGATGTTGTAC
The DNA here is from genome assembly GCF_000298275.1 of Orycteropus afer afer. Classification (NCBI taxonomy): domain Eukaryota; kingdom Metazoa; phylum Chordata; class Mammalia; order Tubulidentata; family Orycteropodidae; genus Orycteropus; species Orycteropus afer. Next base: position 2,437,592 of record NW_006921634.1, read on the forward strand.
AGGAGTGGTGGGATAAGATACCCCTGCCTATTCCAGATCTTTAACAAAAACACCCAGGCTTTCACCAGTAATTATACTGTTAGTATTTTTCAAATATATTCTTTATTAGGTTAAGAAATAGTCTTTTTGACTGGTCTGGTGGCTGGTAAATAGAAAGGAAAGTAGCAAAGGAGAAAGCAGGATGAACTGTGGACTTTTGACTGTCTGGAAGGCACAGCCATTTTGAATGTTTACAAGCAGATTGACCATTTTGGATATTTAAAGCAACAGCATTCTCCCAAATTCCAGGGACTTAAGAACAGGCACTCCTTGCTGGGAAATACAAGGACATTCCAGATAGGGACAACTGGAAAGGTGTGACATTCTGCTTGTTACTCTTATATCCCACACCCTCTTGGTGAATGGAGGAGATGCACCCATCCCTCACTACCACTCACCTTCTACACTGGCAGGAATCTCATCCCAGTCTGTGTGTTCGGAGGGAGCCTGGTTGCCCTGCCCCAATTTTTTTCTTCTTTTTTTTTTTTTAGTTTGTTTGTTTTTGTCTGCTTTTAAACTACTACTATTATTATTACTTTTGTCCTTTTTATTATTCTTCCTTATTCTTCCCTTCCCAGGTTCTAGTTTTCAGCTTTTTTTCTTTTTCCTGTTCCTGGTTACAATTTTTTTCTTCTTCCTCCTGTTTAACCCTGTTATTTGGTTTTCTTCTTGCATTTTTGCATTTTTTCCCATTTTTTTCTACATTATTTTCCTTCTCTACATTTTTTCTCTTATTTTCCTCTCCCCAGATATTGTGGAGCTTTTTGTTGTTGTTCTTGTTGTTGTTATTACTATTCCTGTGTGATTACACGGTGTGCTTTATGTCAATTTGCTTTTACTTTTTTGATGGTTATTCTATTGTTATTTTGTCTAACTGAGTGGGAGACAGCAACAGTGTCCATACAACACACCTCCTACAGCTTCACTTACTGAGTTAGAGCCACCACTTCCTTCTCCACCAATGGAAAAATGATAAACAACCACCAAGGGGAGCCTGACTCACCCTTAGCTGTTCTACACACAGTTAACAGACATCTAAATACAACAAAGTCACAATGTCTCAGAGAAAACAGACCATCACAGTCCACACAAAGAAGCAAGATAAAGTGGTAGAAACCAAGGAGCAGGATACAGAACCAGAATACATTCCCAAGGAAGAAGCAACATTGGAACTCCCTGATAAGGAAGTCAAAAGAATTATATTTACAAATCCTCAAAGGATTGAGAAACAGATCAAGAAAAAGGCAGACAAAACCCTGGAAGAATTTCAGAAGAAAATACAAGAAAAAAA
>NW_006921634.1:2439461-2441785 GCF_000298275.1 Orycteropus afer afer
CAGTAAGAATAAGCTCTTATCTCTCAGCAGAAACCATGCAAGCAAGAAGGCAATGGGATGGTATATATAAATCTCTGAAAGAGAAAAATTTTCAACCAAGAATTATATACCCAGCAAAATTGTCCCTCAAATATGATGGTGAAATTAGGAGATTTCCAGATAAACAGAGACTAAGGGAATTTGTTAAAACCAGACCAACCTTACGAGATGTTAAAGGGAGTCCTTTGAACAGAGAACTAAAAATAGCAAATAACAACCGACCACTAATACACAAGATGACATAACCCAGAAACCACAGCTATGGATATATCCAAAGTAAAATAAGCTTATAAGATTGTAAACAGGGAACTAGAGACATCAATTGGCAAATGAAGACAACTACAAACCAAAAAGAGGGAAAAGAATCTGCAGTTACAGAACTTCTAAATGGTGAGGAAGTTAAGAGAGCTTCAAGACAGAATAGACTGTTCTTAACTCAGGGAGGAAAGTATAAATCATTGGGTAACCTCAAAGAAAAATGATAAACCTTCACATCAAAATAAAAAAGAAGACAAGCACAAATATTCAGCATATACTAAAACAACAGCAACAAAGGAAATGATAACATGATTCATAAACATAATGAGCTGAACACAGAAAATAATATGAAACAAAGAAACCAGGGAAACCATGAAAAAACATATAACAAAATGACAGCAACCAATTCATACTTGTCGATAATTACAGTGAATGTCAATGGATTAAATGCACCACTCAAGAGACAGAGAGTTGTAGATTGGATAAGAAAACACAATCCATCAATCAGCTGTCTACAAGAGACACACCTTAGAGACAAAGACAAAAATAGACTAAAAATCAAAGGTTGGAAAAAGATATATCAAGCAAATGACAACAGTAAAAGAGCAGGAGGAGAAATTTTAATTTCTGATCAAATTGACTTTAAGACAAAAGCCACCATAAGAGAAAAAGAAGGACATTATATAATGATTAAAGGATTAATTGAAAAAGAAGATAGAATGATAATAAATGTGTATAGACCCAATGAAAGAGTCCCATAAATCAGACTTTAAAAGAGCTGAAAAGGCAAATAGATGACTCCACAGTCATAGTGGGAGACTTTAATACACCACTTTCAATGAAAGATAGAACAACTAGTAAGATACTCAACAAAGATGAAGAAGAGTTAAACAATACAATTCACCAGTTGATCATATAGACATCTAAAGAGCATGTCACCCAACAACAGCACAATATACATTCTTTTCCAGTGCACATGGAACGTTTTCCATGATAGCCCATATGTTAGGTCATAAAGCAAGCCTTCATAAATTTAAAAACATTGAAATACTGCAGAGCATCTTCTCAGATCATAATGCTATCATATTAGAAATCAACAATAGGAAGATCAACAGAAACAGTAAACACATGGAAATTGATCAACACCCTCCTTGAGAAAGACTGGGTAAGAGAAGAAATAAAGAATGAAATTTAAAAATTCCTTGAATCAAATGAGAATGATAACACATCATGGTAAAATCTTTGGGACACAGCAAAAGCAGTGATCAGAGACAAATTTATAGCAATAAATGCACACAGCAAAAAAGAAGAAAGAACCAAAAGCAACACTTTAAATGAACATCTCCAACAATTAGAAAAAGAACAGCAAGAAAAGCCTATAGTCACCAGAAGAAAGGAAATAATAAAGATTCATGTGAAATCAATGAAACAGAAAATAAAAAGGCAATAGAAAAAATCAACAAGACCAGAAATTGGTTTTTTGAAAAGATCAATAAAATTGACAAACCACTGGCAAATATAACAAAGGAAAAAAGGAAGAGAATACAAATGAAATGAATAAAAAATGAAATGGGTGACATCACAACAGAAGCAACTGAAATTAAAAGGATAATATCAGAATACTATGAAGAAATGTACGTCAACAAATCTGAAAATCTGGAAGAAATGGGCAGATTTCTAGAAACACACCACTTACCAAAACTAACACAGACTGATGTGGAGAAGTTGAACAGATCCATAGCAAAAGAAGAAATTGAATGGGTCATTAAAAAATTACCAACAAAAAAAAGTCTTGGCCTAGGTGGTTTCACCAGAGAATTCTACCAAACATTCAGAGAAGAACTAACACCAATCCTACTCAAACTATTCCAAAACATAGAAAAGGATGGAATCCTCCCTAACTCATTTTATGAAGCAAGCATAACTTTGATACAAAAACCAGGCAAAGACATCACTGAAAAGGAAAACTACAGACCAATATCCCTCATGAATATAGATGCAAAAATCTTCAACAAAATCCTAGCCAA
>NW_006921634.1:2447145-2452836 GCF_000298275.1 Orycteropus afer afer
TGGATGAACTTGGAGGACATTATGCTGAGTGAAATAAGTCAATCACAGAAGGACAAATATTGTATTAGTCCATTATTGTAAAAAGTCAAGGAAAGTTTTATATATGAAAGGAAATTTTCTTTGTTGGTTAACAGGGGAGGGAGGTTAGGGTAGGTAACCCTGTTAGGTAGGTAGAGATATGTATTGATTTGGGTGAAGAGAAGGGCAATATACCAAATATGAGTGATCAACATGATGGCACTGAGGAAGAAGATGATATAGAAGTACATGGGAGGTGCAGACAATAAATATGAACCCTTTTGGACATACAGTAGTACTGTGTTGTCAGTGAAGGCAAACATGGGTATACGGGTGGATAGATGGGTGGACAGGCTGAACTATTATGTATGTCTATGAAGTGGGTAGTGTACCCAAGACCACGTATAGGGTTAGCAGACAATGGTTCTACAAGTGTATTTGTATGTTCTTTAATAATTCCCAGGTGTATAGTAGAGCTGAAAAGGGACAAGGTTGTAGTTACCTCTTGGTCACAGCTGGCTACCCAGAGGAAGTGAATAGTTGAACCAGTGGGCTTGGGACCATAGTCACAGGGGACATCAAGCTCATTTGGCATAACATACTACACAAAACATTGTTTTACCTCCTACTTTGGCTAATAGTGACTGGGATCTTAAAATCTTGCAAGCAGCCATCTAGATCAACAATGGGTCTCTCTTTGTCCAGAGCAAAGAAGAATGAAGAAAACCAAAGATTCATGGAAACAATTAGTCCTAGGGACTGGTACACCATGTGATCTGCAGCCTATATGATTATGAGACCAGTAAAACTAGATGGTGCCCGGCTACCACTGTCAACCACTCAGAGGAGGATCTAAGTAGGAGACCCTGGATAGAGAGGAAGAATAATGTGGAACAAAACTCAAATTTATTTGGAAAAAAAAAGGGAGGGGAGCAGGTATGCTGGTCTGACAGAGCCTGGTGGAACTCCTAAGACTGTGGCCCCTAGATGCCCTTCAGGTCTGGAATTGAACTCACACTGTGGCTTCCAGCCAAACGAAAGGCAGGTATATGAGTTGAACGTTTACCTGAGGTAGATACACTCCTTGGAGAGAAAAATCATGGGAGAAAGAAGGGATGTTTATGCACATGGATACAGCTCAGGGGGCAGGAGTGCATGGAGTGATGGACACAGGGAAGAGGTAACTATCAGGAGGAAGTGAGAGGGGAGCTGTGGCATTGGGGTAAATTGGAGTCAATGTCATGAGACAAAGTGTACGTGAACTGCTGTATGGAAAGTGAATTTGCTCTGTAAACTTTCATCCAAATCACAATAATAATAATATTTTTATACTTAAAAAAAAGAGAAATATTCCTTTCTAGTCCTACTTTGGTGCTACTTTGGTCCTACTCTACCTCTGGTGGTGTAGTGCCTAAGGTATTTGACTATTTTGTTTGTTTGTTATTGTTTGTTTGCTTTTAAATACTTTTTATCATGAATGGATTTTATGAAATAAGTAATTTGTCTGACGTTTTTCTCTGGATCTTAGGAGGTAACCTCTAAAAGCTTGAGATGTCTTGGGTGATTGGAGTGTCTTTTTTACTCATGATGGGTCTCTGGACAACATCTGATAGTTTTTGCTAACAAAATTACTCAAGATGTGGTATGGCATGCCAGAAAGATTAACTATGTGACTAGACCTTTGGAGCTCTGACTTAAGTGATATCAACTCAACCTTCATGGAGGGGATGGGAACTAGAAATTAAATTCTATCACGTGACCAATGGCTCAATGAATAAATATTTAAATCCTGGGTAATAACTCTAGACACTGTGAGCTTTCACAATTGACAGTATTCTCACACATCAGTGTTCTTAGCTGGTAACATGTCCTGAAGAGAATAACAGAAGTTTTCCATTTTGGGTTGATCTAAAGTTTACCTTATACTTCTCTCCACTTGGCTGTTTCTGCTTTGTATCCTTTTGCTATAATAATATTGTAATTCTAAGTATAGATTTTCCTGAGTTCTGTGAGCCATTCTAGTGAATTATAAAACCTGAGGTGATAAAGAGAACCCTCAAATATGTATGTAGCTTCCTAATCAGATGTGAGGGTATCCTGGGATATGGTGTCCTGAGGAGGCAGTAAGCAAAAAAACAAACCTACTGCCACTGTGTTGATTCTAACTCATAACAACCCTATAGGACGTAGTAGAACTGCCCCATCAAGTTTCCAATCCTCACTAAAGCTGACAGTCTCATCTTTTTCCTCTGGAGCAGCTGGTGTGTTCAAAGTGCCAACCTTTTGGCTGGCAGCTGAATGTTTTAGTGACTGTACCAATAATTTTTAGCCAGCTGGATAGAAGTAAGATGGCCTTGGAACTGTCAAACTTGAGGCTTGTGTTGAAGTTTAGAGCAGCGCTGGCAGTCTAATGGCAGAGTGTACCTTTAACATTTGAAATTTAACATATTTTCTGTGTAGTTGGTGTCACATGTTATTTGCAGGTGTTGAAATTGTGCCTATTTCTTTTTTTATATACATTGACATGATCATGTTTTTTCTTATTCCGTCTGTTGTTAATATGATGAATAGATTGATTAATATATGAATGTTAAACCAGCCTTGCATTCTTGAAAAGAATCTCACTTAATTATTATATGTTAACCTTTTTATATTTCTCTAGACTTGAATTGGTGATACTTGATTGTTTTTGCATCTGTGTTGTGAGAGATACTGGTTTATGGTCTTCTTTTACTGTAATGTTTCTATTTAATTTTGTTATTAAGATAAAGCTGGTCTCATAAAAAGAGTTTGGAAGTGTTACCCTTCTCCTATTTTCTGGTTAAGATATTACACTGGCATTATCTCTATGTTAAATATATATTAGAATTGAACAATGAAATCATATTAAAAGATGCCTTCTGTTTTGGAAGGTTTTTAACTACTAGTTCAAAGTCTTTACTAGATGTAAATATACTTAGACTACCTATTTCCCCATGAGTAACTTTTGAAAGTTTTCATTCTTTCAAATAATTGATCCATTTCATTTAGGTTACCAAAACTGTGGGCATAGAGTTGGTAGTACTACTGCCTTATTACACTTTTAAGATCCATAGAGTCAGTAATGAATCCCTCTTTCATTCTAATATTGATAATTTGTATTATCTTCCTTTTCTTGTTTAACTTGGAAAGAGGTTTCTCAATTTAGTATTTAATAAAACAGTTTTTGTTTTTGTTATTATTTGCATATTATTTCTTGTTTTTAATTTCTTTCATAATCATCTAATCTTTGGTTAGTTTTTTTCCCTTGCTTTAGGTTTTAATAACTCTTCTTTCATTAGTTTCCTAAGTTGAAACCTTACGTTATTGACTTTAGAGCTTTTCATTTCATGCTGTGAATTTCCTTATAAATGCTGCTTTAATTGCATCTTGCAAATTTTTGAAAAGTTGTGAGATATATTTCCATTCAGGTCAAAATATTTTAAAATTTCTCTTGAGCTATCTTTTTGACTTATGGCTTATTTAGATGTATATTGTTTAATTTTAAAATATTTTCAGATTTTACATCTATCTTCTATTACTGATTTCTAGTTTAGTTTCATTATGCTCTGAGGTCAGTCTTTGCAAGATTTCTATTATATCAAAACTATCAAGGAATGTTTTATGGCACTAATATTATCTATTTTGATGGAAATCCCCTAGATGCTTAAGGAGAACGTATACCCTACCATTACTGGATAAAGAAATATCAGATAGAATAAGTTGTTTTTTTACTGCTATTCAGGTCATTTATATTCTTTCTGATTGTGTTTACACACAATCTATCAATCACTGGAAGAAGAAGGATGGAGTTTCTAGCTATAAGGAAGTTGCCTATTTCTGATTTTAGTCTTTTTATGTTTTTACCACATCTATTTTGATATTCTGTTGTTAAGTGCTATATATAATGAGTTGAAGGATGTTCTCCCAATAGGTATGCTCACTCCTAGGATCTGTTAATGTGAATTTATTTGGAAAAAGGAACTTTGCAGATGTTATACATTCAGTTAAGGATCTTGAGATAAGATCATAAATTATTCAGGTGGGCTCTAAATGACAAGTGTCATTATGAGAGATATAAGCAGAAGAAACACATAAAATATAGGAGAAGGCCATTTGGAGATGAAAGCAGTGATTTTAATTATGCTCTAATAAGCCAATAAATACCTGGAGCCCCAAGAGGATAAAGAAAGGAAGGATTTTCTCCTTAGCCTTTGGAGGGATTTTGGTCTTGCTGATACTTTCTTTGATTTTGGTATCTGGATCTCGTAACTGTGACAGAATACATTTCTGTGGTTTTATGTCACTGTTTGTAGAAATTTCTTGTGGCACAAGCCAGGGGAGAAGGTCACTGCATGTCAGGAATATCATGATGGTCTAGATATGAAGAGGACAAAAACATGTGTATTAAAAAGATAAAAGAGAAATCATGTTTTGTGTTTGTTTGATTTTACCTTTTTGTTCACAATAAACTGAAGACCCTCTGTGTTTGGTAAGTCTCCATTTTAAAGATGAGAAAAGTGAGATTTATAAATAATAAGTGTGTTATCAATATTCACTTGAGGAATAAAGGGTGATGGAAATATTGGTATGTAGTGCTGCTCATCTATCTTGGAATATTTTCAACTTTCTGCTTCATATCTGATCCCCTTTTTAAAGTTCTTTTCATCCCTAAATTCAGAGAAGAGAAGACTATTATGTGGTTTCATAGTACTCATTCGACATTCGTACACTAACATTGATTGATCATCTAATATGTGTCAAGCATGGCACTAGGCACTGTGAATACAAATGTGAGAAAGGCAGACATGTTTTGGAATTCAGGGAGTTGATAGTCTACTAAGAGACAAAGAGACATAAGTACAAAATTTAAAAAATTTGGTAAGTGCTACTATGGAGAAAAGGCAGTGTATTCTTTATATTCTGCTTTGCATCTCTACAGAGTTTTGTTTTTCTCTTTACCTTATATTTCAGGTATTTTGGTCACTGTCTTGTTTATTTACATATACTTTTTCCTCAGCTCAATTCTCCCCTCAAGGCCTTAAGGGCCTAGAAGACTTTTCAATAGTCAATGGAGTTCAAATAGTATTGGATTGAGAGGCAAGAAAACTTAGGTGTGACTTTCAGCTCAGTTGCTTTATTAGTTGAATGACCTCAGGCAAGTCACTTGACCTCTCTTGAGACTTAGTTTTGTTCACCTATAAATTGAAAGTGATAATAACCACTTTACAGAGCTATTATGCTAATCAAATGAGTTAATATATGTGAATAACACTTCTAAGTCTGCATAGAGCTACATATAAAAAAGACAGCAAAGAATTACTTCGTGAGTATTTAGCATTCTAAAGAGTCCGATTACACTGGGATATATCTAAAATTTTAGAACTCCTTTTTTTAACGTACAAAATGTTAAAGATTTTCCTATAAATACAAGTCAAGTTAACCTTGAGTAAACCAAAAAAAAAAAAAAAAAACCCAAATCTACTGCCATCAAGTCAAATCCGTCTCATAGCAACCCCTCCTAGCGTTCCCTCGGCGGGATCCTGGTGGGTTAAGATTGCACTAGAAGATAAATGCTAGAAAACAAATATTTTTTTCCATTGCCACCATGACTTCACATTCATGAAAGAGATTCTTAAAGCACCACCCTTTACA
>NW_006921634.1:2453591-2460877 GCF_000298275.1 Orycteropus afer afer
CACTTCTTGGAAGGAAGATGGGGCAACCTACTTCCGTAGTGATACTGCTTCGGAAACCCAAGAAGGGGGTCGCTATGTGTCCGGTCAGACTCCATGGCACATAACAACAACAACTCTCCAAAATATTTGAATTAAATGAATCATTGAACCTTATGGTCAGAAAACAAAGTTTTAAAGGTCAAATAATATCTAAAACATTTTTAAAACACAGTAGTGATAATAAAAGGAAACTATAAATATGAGCAGAACAGAAGCAAGGCATCACAGGGAAAAGGCTTATGCAATTTTAGAAGACTGTGAGATCAGAAAATATGTCAAAATGTCCTGTGACAAATCTATTAAATGGAACTAGGAAGAATGTTTATATTCATAGTTACCCTGAGTAGGGTGTTAGAAAGTTAAAACCTCAAAGAGCCTAAAATAAGTCAGGAGGATACTCAGAGAATTAGTTAGAAATTACCTATGGAGAGAAGCAACTACTTGAAGTTGATTACTCTTCTTAATGAAACTCAAGTAAGTAATTTTCAAGGTCACATCGATGAGTAAACATAGCAAAGTCATGAATACATCTCACTGTCCTTAGGTATTCCAATAATTCCTACGTAGCTGATTTTGGAGAATGGGTGACAACTATTGTTTTATAAATTTAAGGAGTCACATAGGTAGTATCATGGAGCTCTGGTGGATTGTTGGATAAGGCATTTGGCTGCTAACCAGAAGGTGTGTGGTTCAAACCCACCCACTGCTCCACAGAAGGAAGATAGGAAGTTCTACTTCCATAAAGATTTACAGCCTTGGAAACCCATTGGGGGTCACTATGAATCAGAATCAACTCAAAGACTATAAGTTTGTTTTTTTATAGGCCATATCATTAGTTTCAAACAATAAATGGATGAAATCAAGAGGTCACCAGTGAAATTTTAATAACAAGGACTGTATTGATCCACTCACATGAAAACCCTATTGTTGAATAAACAGCACAAATTTGTCCTTTGCTTATAAACATGCACTATACTCTAAATTAATTATGAGATGCATTCTAAGCATGATATTTTCCCTTGGCACCATTGTTGCACAGTTGCAAGAAGACTGATCAAGGGATAGTACCTACTCCATTAATACATCAGGTACTTACCAAAGGATTACATATATTTCCTTGGCCTTCGTCAAACAGTAAATCTAACCTGCCACATAATCCCTAAGAGGATATGAGCCAATATCATATGATTGTTTGGTCAGAAATATCTAAAAAATTATTGAAACTCTGCATTTCCAGAAAATAGGTTAAATCAGCTTAATGAACCATGAGAAAATGACCCAAACCAAACCAAATCCATGTATCTTTTCCACTCATGATGACTCCACATGTTACAGAGCAGAACTGCTCTGTAGGGTTTTATAGGCTATAATCCTTACAGAAGTATTTTGCCAGGCCTTTTCTCAACAGTGCTGCTGGGTAGGTCTGAACCACCAACTTTTTGGTTAGAAGTTAAAAGTAAATCATTTTCACCACTCAGGGACCTCCAAGAAAGCAAAAAGATTTTCATTTAGGTCCAAGTGCTAATCATGTAAGGATTGAGTGAGGAGGTCAGAGATAAGCACAAAAAAATAGAAAATCTAAGATATTTAGTTGATGTAAATTCATGATCAATCAACCATATGATACATCTGTTCAGATTAAGATAACAAGTAATTTATTTGTATGGTAGCCTGAGGCACCTTGATATTATTGTTCAGAAGACAAAACTGAGGCACAGATTTTAAGTAAATTGTCCTGAATCATAAATCTATTGTTATAGTTGCAAACAGACTCCAAAGGTTATGTGTTCACTATAACACATGAGAAGTAAACGACTGGAAGAACTATAGGTGATTTCCTTAGGGATTAAAAGCCAGTAAAAAGATCATGATTATATTCTACAAATATTTGATGATCTATAATGGACACAGTAGGAGCTCTGGTGGCATAGTGCCTAAGGCATTTGACAGCTAACCAGGAGGCTGGGGGTTCAAACCCACCAGCCACTCCTTGGAAGGAAGGTTGGGCAATCTATTTCCGTAGTGATACTACCTCGAAAACCCAAAGAGGGGTCACTATGAGTCAGGTCTGACTCAACGACACATAACAACAACAACAACAATGGGCACAGTAGAATAAAAGAGGAGCAAATGAATAGAATTAAAGGAAGCAAGATTCCTATTGAATTAGAAATATCCAAAGAAATGAATGAGCTATGCAAGAGGCAATGAGTTTCCTTAGTAGAAGCTAAATATTTTCTAAAGGAATTATTACAGAGGGGATTTAAATATTGAATAATGGTCATATAGGATGATATTATTACCCCCAAACTCAGAGTTTTATAAATTTATGAAACTCTAGAAACACATAGGTAAACAGCAAATTCACTGGACTACCCTGTGAGGACTTTTGTCCTGGCTTCTTGCTTTAATTTAAGTAAATGAAAAAAGTACAACCGAGCTATATAGGAATGACAAAAAGAAGGAAAGAATCTCTCCTGGCTTCAGTAACATGTCTTCAATTTCAGTATAACATAAAATCGTTGTCCATAATCCTAAATTCTTCAAGAGATGTTCAGTGAGAAGATGTATGTAATACATCGTGTTAGTCACCTTAAACACCTGCCCAGTGTCCTGCTTTCCCTGAGGACCAAATAACAGCTTATTGGTCTAATAACACTCTGTTCTAAGGTCTTCTACCTCTGCTTTCCTGCGTTACTGATTGGCTGTATGACCCTGACCAAGTTATAGCTGTCTCCTGGGTGTGCTGAGCAGCACTAGCAGTCTTTCAATCTAATTTACTGTAGGAATAAAAAGTAACTCAGGAATGATCTATTGGAGTGGTGACAATGCACAGGAGACTTGGTGAACTCCAGAGCCTGGTGTTTGCAGCAGAAGAGATATACAGGTCAGTAATTTAACATCCAATTCAGAGAGTAAAAATGCAAACACTCATTGTATTGCATATATATTAGATAATTTAGATATGTTTTGCAGAGAACTAAGTTGTCATAAGGACTCATAGGGGGTCTTTTCATAGGCTTTGATGGTAAGGAGCATCTCAAGCAGGCATAGAACTATTAAGGGGACCTTGGAGGTATAAAGGAGCTCTGATAGTGTAGTGAATAAGGCACTTGACTGCTAACCAGAAGGTCAGCAGTTCAAATCCACCAGCTGCTCCACAGAAGGAGGATGGGGCGATCTACTTCTACAAAGATTTACAGCCTCAGAAACTCAATGGGGGTTGCTATGAGTTGGAAATAACTCGATGGCACTGAGGGTTTTTTTTTTTTTTTTTTGTTGATTTGGAGATATAAAGAGGGATATTGCTTAGATTAGGAAAAAATAAATAAACTATAATAGTTTTATGTCAGGCACTATCATAGGCTGGGAGCTCTGGTAGCATAGTGCCTAAGGCACTTGACTGATAACCAGAAGGCTGACGGTTCAAACCCACCAGCCACTCCTCGCAAGGAAGATGGGGCAATCTATTTCTGTAGTGATACTGCCTCGGACACCCAAGGAAGGGTCGCTATGAGTCAGGTCCGACTCGATGGCACATAACAACAACAACAACATCATCGGCTATTTGCATGCATTATTACCAATAATACTCATGACGACCATATTCCAAAAAAAACCTATCTCACTGCCATCAAGTCAACTCTGACTCATAACAACCTCCATTGGGTTTCCAAGGCAGTAGATCTTTATAGAAGTAGATTGCCCCATCTTCCTTCTGTGGAGCAGCTGGGAGGTTTGAATCACCAACCTTCTGGTTAGTCCATGCCTTAAGCACTATGTGACCAGAGGTAGGTAGGTAGAATTATTTCCATTGTATAGATGAGGAAAATTTCATCAGTGATCTGTCCCAGTTCAATGTTCATTAATTATTTTGGTCACATAACTTCACTGAGAATCAATTTTTCATAAATACAGTGTGTATAATAATGTTCTTGCAAAGGAGGAGTGAAATAATAGAAGTTTTTGTCTATTGTAATAATTATAGCAAATTATTATAATACAATAAAACACCATGATAACACACTCTAATATAAGGCAAATTTGGATAAACTGTGATTTTACTTTTCAACCATCTTTCCTCCACACCACTCCCTGTTTTGAAATAGACATAGCTTAAAGTTCCTATATTTGACAGAAATGGGGTTGGGATAAAGGAAGTAGAAGGGAGAGAATAGTAGGAAAAGAAGAGGAAATAATATCCACTCTTTTCTTAAGAAGCACAGAGGCAGACGGTGGGTCCCTGCACATTTTTGACCCAGTATCCTCTATTACAGCCAAATAAACAGGTGCTAACTAACCAGGAATTTCCTTCAAGTCCTAAACTACTGGAGGAGCCAGAATCATTCCCATCAGTATTTAAACTGCAGCTAAAAAATGGCACCAGGAAACACAAACAGTAGCTGGAACTAGAACAGTTTTGGATTACTAGAACTGTCCTGGAATTCCCAATTGCCTGCTGCACAGATTTACTCTAGTTATTTTATTAATCTCCTAATAGTCAACCTTTATTTTATTTGACTGATATTTTTTTGGACCAAATCCATCAAATTATGACAGTGTTTTCCTTTAGCAATAATCGTTATCATATGTGACATACTCAAGATACTCTTTGCTTATCATTATATTAATCACTCTAATGCATCATCTTATTGATTGATAACAATAATCCTGTGACATTGGTACCATTATTATCACCTTTTATTAAAGAAGAAATTGAAGTTTAGAAAGAATAAGCCAAAGACGATCCACCAGGTTACACAGTGTTTTAGTTATCTATTGACATGTAACAAACTATCCCAAATCTTTGTGGCTAAAGAAAGTCATGGTATTTGCTCACAATTCTGTGGGCCAGAGGTAGGGGAAGGACACAGTGGGTGAGCATCACAATGTCTGGGGCCTCAAATTGGGTAGCTTAAATCGCTAGGCACTGGCTGGGATGGTTGAGTTGAGCCATATATCTGCTATCTGATGTATAACTATTATTTGAATTTTGTTTATTTTTCCACATGGTTGGCACGGGCTTCTTCACAGTATGGTTGTCTCATGGTTGTAATAGGGAGTGTTCCAAGAAGATAAGCTCAAAGCAGGAATGCTTATGAAGCCCTTGTTTGCATTGTGTTTGCTAATTTCCCAGTAAGCCACATAAAATATCACTGTTATTTTGAGATAAGACTACACAAAGTTAAGTAGAAAAAGAGATATAATGCAGATAGCCTGGAAATGCTAAGAGCTAAATCAGGAGGGACATTTAGACCAAACTGTTGTGTGTGCGTATGAAGAGGTAGGTGTGGATTTTGAAATAAGATTGTTGTTGTTAGGTGCCATTGAGTCAGCCCCGACTTAAAGCAACCCTATGTACTGCAGAACAAACCACTGCCCAGTCCTGCACCATCCTCATAATCTTTGCTATGCTTAAGCCCATAATGACAGCCACTGTGTCACTCCAGCTCATTGAGGGTTTTCCCTTTTCTCTGACCTTCTGCTTTACCCAGAGTGATATCCCTCTCCAGGGACTGGTTCCTTCTGACAACATGACCAAAGGACGTGAGACAAACTCTGGCCATTCTTGCTTATAAGGAGCATTCCAGCTGTAGTTCTTCCAAGACAGATTTGTTCATTCTTCTGGCAGTCCATGGATTTTTCAGTATTCTTTGCCAACATCAGAATTCAAATATGTCAGTACCTTTGTGATCTTCCTTATTCATTGTCCAGCTTTCCCGTGCATGTAAGGTGATTGAAAATACCATGGCTCTGGTCAGGCATACCTTAATCTTCAATGTGACATCTTTGCTCTTTAACACTTTAAAGAGGTCTTTTGCATCAGATTTGCCCAGTACAATTCTTCATCTGATTTCTTGATTGTTGCTTCTATGGGTGTTCATTGTGGATCCAAATAAAATGAAATCCTTGACAATGTCAATCTTTTCTCCATTTTTATGATGTTGTTTATTGGTTCAGTTTTGAAGATTTTGTTTTCTTTATGTTGAGGTGCTATCCATTCTGAAGGCTATAGTCTTTGATCTTCACCGTAAGTGCTCAAATCATCCACTTTTGACAAACAAGGTTGTGCAATCTGCACATTGCAGGGTGTTAATGAGACTTCCTCCAATCCTGATGCCATGGTCTTCTTCATATAGTCCAGCTTCTTGGATTATCTGCTCAACATCAGATTAAATAAGTGTGGTGAAATGATACAACCCTGATGCACACCCTTCCTGTTTTTAAATGATACAGTATCTCTTTTTCTGTTTGAATGACTGTCTCTTGATCTATGTACAGGTATTACACAAGCACAATTAAGTATTCTGGAATTCTCTTTCTTCTCAATGGCATCCATAATGTGTTATCATCCACGCACAGCTGAATGTCTTTGCATAGTCAATAAAATAAAGGTAAACATATTCTTTGCTGTCAGCCAAGATCCATCTGACATCAACAATGATATTCCTTGTTCCATGGTCTTTTCCAAATTCAGCTTGAATTTCTGGCATTCTTTGTAAATATACTTCTGAACCATTTTTGAATTATCTTCAGCAAAATTTTACTTTTGTGTTATATTAATGATACGATACGACAATTTCTACATTCTGTTGGATCACCTTTGTTTGGAACAGGCACAAATAGGGATCTCTTCCAATTAGTTGGCCAGGTATCTCTTCCAAACTTCTTGGCATAAATGAGTGAGTGCCTCTAGTGCTGAATCTGTTTGTTGAAACATCTCAGTGAATATTCCATCAATTCCTGATGCCTTGATTTTGTCAACTCCTTCAGTGCAATTTGAACTTCTTCCTTCAATGCCATTGGTCCTTGATCATATTCTACCTCCTCATGATTGAATATCGACCAATTATTTTTGGTATAGTGACTCTAGTGTACTCTTTCCTTCTTTTTTTTGATGCTTCCTGGGTTGTTCAATATTTTACCTATAGAAACCTTAACATTGCAACTTGAGGTGTGAATTTTTCACTTCTTTCAGCTTGTGAAAGGCTGAGCACATTCTTCCCTTTTGATTGTCTAATTCCAAGTTTGCACACTTCATTATAATACTTTACTTTGTATTCTCAAGCTGCCCTTTGGAATCTTCTCTCCAGCTCTTTTATTTTATTATTTCTTACATTCACTTTAGCCACCCTCCATTCAACAGCAAGTTTCAGAATCTCTTCTGGCATCCATTTTTGTCTTTTTTTCCTTTCTTATCTTTTTAATAACTTATTATTGTTATTATTATTATTATTATTATTATT
>NW_006921634.1:2461043-2477904 GCF_000298275.1 Orycteropus afer afer
CCAGCCTTCTGGTTAGCAGTCAAGTGCCTTAGGCACTACCCTACCAGAGCTCCCAATAGTTACCTCTTTCTTGTGTCCTTCCCTCCCATGCATTCCCCCACCCCCCAGCTATCTCGCTGTGGAAACACTGCCTTTCTGTTCTCCCACAGTTGATCCCTTCAAGGAGTGTATTGAACTGATGTAAATCTTTACTCCCTATGCTTGTCTACTGTTTGGCTGGAAGCCACAAGAATGAGTTCAGTTCCAGACATAAAGAGTAACTAGTAACCCCAGAGTCTCATTAGGCTCTATCAGATCAGCAAATTTTGTCTTTTTGTTATGATTTTAAGTTTTAAGATTTTAAGTTTGTTCCAATTGTTTTCCCACTCTATCCAGGGCCTCTCGCATTGATGCCTTTCTGAGTGGGTGGCAGTGGTAGCAGGGCACATCTAGTTCTTCCAGTCTCATGATCATATAGACTAAGGATCTCATGGTAGTCCCTTGACTGATTGTTTCCATGCATCTTTGGTTTTCTTCATTCTCCTTTGTTCTAGATGAGCAGAGACCCATTGTTGAATCTAGATGGGTATTTGCAGGCTTTTAAGACCCTAGTTGCTATTCACCAAAATAAGATGTGGCACACTGCTTTTGTGTAGTATGTTATGCCAATTGAGATTGATGTCCCCTATCACCATAGTCCTGAGCCCATAGGTCCAAGTGTTCACTTCCTCAGGGTAGCTGGCTTTGGCCAAGAAACGACCACAATGTTGCACCTTGTCAACTCTACTATACACGGGACATTCTTACAACACATACAAATACACATGTAGAAACACCAGTTGCCAACCCTATACATGGTCATGGGCCACTTCCCCCTGTGTAGACATACCTGATCATTCAGCCTGTCCACCTATCTATGCCCCCATAGATCAGTGCTTGCCATCAGTAATAACACAATACTGTACATGCAAAAGGGTTCAACTTTGTTGTCTATACCTCCCATGCACTTCTCTGTCTTCCTCTTCCTCAGTGCCTCTGTGTTGATTACTTGCTTTTGGTACATTGCCCTTCTCTTCACCTAAATCAGTGCTCATCTCTACCTATCTAGCAGTGTTCTTTCTCTTCCTCTCCCATCTCTGGCAACCAACAAAGTTTTCTTCCATCTATAAACTTTTCCTTAACTTTTTGCAATAGTGAACTAATACAATATTTGTCATTCTGTAATTGACTTATTTCATTCTGCATAATGTCCTCTGAGTTCATCCACATTATGCAGTGTTTTGCAGATTCTACATTATTCTTTTGTGTTCCATAATATTCCATTATGTTTATGTGCCATAGTTCAGGTATCCATTCTTCTGTTGATGGGCACTGGGGTTATTTCTATCTTTTTGCTATTGTGAATAGTGCTGCAATGAACATGGATGTGCATATAATGATCTTTTGCTTTCTTCATGTATGATATTCTTAATGTCATACCATAACTTGTTTGGTCTTCAGTCATTGATGTTCAATACATCAAATGTATTCTTCTTGTGGTTTCTATATTCAGCTGGGATATAATCAAGGTCATATTTTGGCTCTTGTGGATTTCTTTTAATTTTCTTCAACTTCAACTTGAAATTGCATATGAGCAATTGATGGTCTGTTCCACACTCAGCTTCTGGTCTTGTTCTGATCGATGATATTAAGCTTCTCCACCACCTCTTTCCACAGATTAGTTGATTTGACTCTTGTATATTCCATCTAGTGAAGTCAAGATGTATAGATAATATTTGAGAAAACAAAACCAAAAAAATACAATCATAGTATTGTAGAGAAAAATCATCTTTCGAGTCCAGCTCTTCCCCTTCGTTGTACATGCAAATAAATTGAAGTCAGAATAGGGAAAGCTACAAATTTAATTATTTGTGAAGACTAAACTCAGAATGCAGATCATGCCAAGATCAAATGGAAAAGTTCTAATAAAAAATTTAGATCATGTGGTAATACTTGAGAATGTGAGAAGTATGCAGGATTTCATGAAACACAGAGAAGATAAGAATAGCCAATTCCTTGAAAGTTCAACCCTGAAAAGTTTCTTCTAAGTAATTCACTTGAGGTTCATTATATTTGTCATATCACTTTGTCTGTCCTGGCCAGCTTGAGATGCCATATCCCTGTCCTACATCATTAGCCCAATGTCCTTCTGCTTATTGACTCCATGTATTTTCATTCTGCTTTGTTTATATATCTTCATCAGAGTATATATCTTGGAGTACAAGAGGGAAGAAGTCTTCTTATCCTTGATATAGTGCAAGGTACAATTACATACTTAATAAATGCCTTAAGATTATGAAAATGATGAAAAGAAGTATGATCCCTTGAATTCACCAGGGAGACTAATATGTCTAGAGCATCTGCAATGTAGAAAGTTTTACACTGTATTACATATAGCTTTCATCTAAACCACTTAAAAAGAGAAGACGACTCTATATGGTAGGTGTGCTTTTAATTCCCTTTTTTGAAGTTGTATAAACATAGTGTGAAAATGACTAAATGATTTTCACAGTATCACACAGCTAGTATGTGGCACAACTTGAATTTAAAATTTGACTATTTGCTTTGCAACAAGCTTTAATTCCTTGGAAAGCTAAGATAAACCAAAACAAAAACCCAATGCCATCAAAATGATTCCAACCAAAGGGACTCTATAGGACAGAGTTGTTATTGTTGCTATGGGCTGTCAAGTCGGACCCGACTCATAGAGACCCCTCTTTGAGTTTCCGAGGCAGTATCACTGAGAAAGTAGATTGTCCTATTGCCCCATAGGGTTTTCAAGGCTGTAATCTTTACAGACTGCCACATCTTTCTCCCACGAAGCAACTAGGACGTTTGAATTGCCAACCTTGTGGTTAGCAGATGAATGCACTCAACCACTGTGAAATTTTCTGGAACTGTATCAGACAGTGTTTCTCTGCTAGTCATAAGGCTTTGAGTGGCCAGTTTTTTACAGAAGAGGACCTGGTCACGTCCTTCTTCCTAATCTGTCTTAGTCTGGAAACTGCTGAAACTTGTCCACCATGGGGGACCCTGCAGGTATTTGAAATACCTGTGGCATAGCTTTCAGCATCACAACAAGTTGCAAAACACCACAATAAGACAGCCTGACAGATGAGTGGTGGACTGTGCCAAGAAGGCTCCTTAAAGCTAGAATAGTCTGGTTAAAATTCATTTGATTTTTAATGCAGGATGAAACATTTACATGCAGCATTTTTGTGGAAATGTATAACTTCTCTTAGTTTGAGTGTTTTGAATTTTAAATTGAGGAGTTGGACAAGATTATTGGTAATGTGCATTCCATCTTCAAAGTGTTATGATTACAGCATGGGCTGAAAATTGAAAATGCAGGGCTATTCAATGCAGCGCCATCTGCTGTTCACTAATTAGATTACCTGATGGCTCAAGCTGAACAAAGGAAAGAAAAAAAATCAGTTAAAAGAACCCCAAAATACATAAGTAATAAAAATGTACTATTTACACAAAATACACCACACTGTGAAATTTATTCATTTTCTTCTGTAATGTTTATAAAGTAGGTGTAAAATATCAAAAACATTACACTAACTCAATGATTGTACAATCTTGCTTACAGAGTTCGACACTACATTGCTGTACAAATGAAGTAGATTATACCTGCACGTTCACATTCACAGTAAAATCAGTAATAAGTCCCATCACACTTCTTATGTAATTAGTGTTAAATACATTTTAATCCCACATAGCTACATGGATTTGAACAGTAACCAGCACTACTGTATTTGAACTGTGTAATTACACACTGGATCTCTCAGTGGCACAAAATGTATAATTACAAAGTTCTCCATGCTATCAAGGAAAAAAAAAAGCTAGTGATGCCAGAGGGGAACTTAAATGGGGTTATGTGGCCTATGTCTAATATATTAACATTATTTCTTATTCAGAAATTGCAAGAGTGTTCCACCAAGTTCATGCCAACAGTTTTCCTTGCTCATAATACAAGTAATTTGCAACTCTACATGGAGTGACACTATTATATTTTGTGCCTTTTGAAACAAGTTCCTAAAAATATTTTCCAAACCCTAAAAATGCATCACTGGTGTTGGTATAATACAAGTTTTCTAGATTCATGAAGCGTAATGTCACAAGAGAGTTAAAGTGAATAAGGAACGCACTGCAAATAAAAAGGAATGCAAGCTAAACACAGGCTGAATGTTACATTTTCTGGTTTTCTTTTTCAATAGGTAAGAAGCTCTACAGTGACTTTCTAAATGATAGAGTTAAATGGTGTGTTTTATTTTGTATAATGCTTGTGACACTTAAATATAAAGTTTATTTAGATTTTTAAAAAATTTAATTGAATAGCTACAGAATTTGAGAGAAGGGGCTTTATAGAAACTCTCATGAAAACCTTAGTGGAGTATAAACTTTGCATTAGCCAGTGAGAGAATGCACTTAAGAAAAGCATCTTGTGCAACAACAGTGAGAGTACCATGTTCAAATCTCAGGAAGTAGCAGTAACACACAATCAGGAGAGTAAATGTTCTAGAGAATGTTGAGGATATTGAATCAAATAAAAAGCACTAGTTTAACCTGGCCTTAGAGGGAAGTCATATGACAAGCAAGTAAAAGTTTCAGATAATTAAAAGTACTATACAAAGGCAAAGAACACTGGTGGCACATAGTGAAAGCACTTGGCTGCTAAGTGAAAGGTCACCAGTTCAAACCCACCAGCAGCTCTATGGGAGAAAGATTTGGCAGTCTGCTTCCATAAAAATTTACAGCTTTAGAATCCCTATGGACCAGTTCTACTCTGTACTTTCAGGTTGCTATGAGTGGAATTTGACTCTATGACAACAAGTTTTTGATTTATACAAATGTAGAAGGTGATGTGATAAAGAAGTCTGGGTAAGGGGAAACTGAGATAAGGTGTTGTTGTCATTTTTGTTAGATGAAGTTGGGTTGGTTCTGACTCAGCAACTCAGAATGAAACATTGCCTAGTCCTGTGCCATCCTCACCATCAGTGCTATGCTTGAGTCATTGTTGCAGTCACTGCGTCAGTCTATCGTGTTGAGGGTCTTCTTCATTTCACTGATCCTCCACTCTACCAAGCATGATGTCCTTCCCCAGGGACTGGTCCCTCGTGGCAATATATCCAAATTACACGTGGCATAGTGGGAGTTCTGGTGGAGTAGTGTTGAAGACATTTGACTACTAACCAGAAGGCTGGCGGTTCAAACCCACCAGCCACTCCTCGGAAGGAAGGTTGGGCAATCCTACTTCTGTAGTGATACCACCTCAGAAACCCAAGGAAGGATCTCTATGAGTCAGAGCCTACTCAACAGCAGCGAGAGTGAGAAAGTCTAGCCATCCTTGCTTCTAAGAAGCATTCTATCCGTACTTCTTCTAAGACAGATTTGATTGTTCTTTTGGCAATCTGTGGTACATTCAACACTCTTCACTAATACCACAAAAAGACAAAAAAGAAAGAAAAAACTAAAATGAATATTGGCAGACATCCTGAAATTTTCTCTTGAATATAGAGTAACTAAAGCAAACTGAAGAAATGAAGTAAAAGAGCTGAATAGAAGATTTCAAAAGGCAGTTCAAGAAGACAAAGTACAGTATTACAATAATATAAAATGTGCAAAGATCTAGAGTTAGAAACCAATAGGGAATAACACACTTAGCATTTCTCAAGCTAAAAACACTGAAGAAAAAAAAATCAAGTCGCAAGTTGCAATATGAAGGATCTATGGACAAAATATTGAATGACACAGGAGGTATCAAAAGAAGATGTAAGGAATGCACAAAGTCATGCTACCAAAAATAATTAGTCAACATTCAATAATTTCAGGAGGTAGCATACGATCAAGGAGCTCTGGTAGCATAGTGCCTGAGGCACTTGACTGCTAACCAGAAGGCTGGTGGTTCAAACCCACCAGCCACTCCTCGGAAGGAAGGTTGGGCAATCCTACTTCTGTAGTGATACCGCCTCGGAAACTGAAGGAGGGATCGCTATGAGTTGGGGCACATAACAACAACAACAACAGCATATGATCAAGAATTAATGGTACTGAAGGAAGAAGTCCAAGTTACACTGGAGGTATTGTCAAAAAATAAAGCTTCAGGATTTGGCAGAATACCATTTGAGATGTTCTAACATCTACTTCCGTAGTGATACTGCTTTGGAAACCCAAGGAGGCGTCATTTTGAGTGGAGTCCTATTCGATGGCACATAACAACAACCACAACAAACAGACACAATGTTGGAAATGCTCACTTGTCTGTGGCAGGAAACTTGGAAGCTATCTACCTGAGCAATCAACTAGAAGAGATCTATATTTGTGTCCATTCCAAAGAAAGGTAATCCAACAGAACACAGACATTATTTTAAAAATAAATAAACAAAATAATGTCACAAACAAGTAAAATTTAATTAAAAAACATTTGTAGAAGCAGATTAGCAGGGAATTGTCAAAAATTCAAGCTGGATTCAGAATAGGATGTACAATGAGGGATACCTGATATTAGATGTATCTTGGCTAAAACCAGACACTACCAGAAAGATAATGATTTAATGTTTCATTGACTATGCAAAAGCATTTGACTGTGTGAATCATAAGAAATTATGGGTAACATTGCAAAGAAAAGAAATTCCAGAACACTTAATTGTGGTCATGCTGAACCTGCTCATAGACCAAAAGGTAGTTATTTAAACAGAACAAGGGAATATCTTGTGGTTTAAAATCAGGAAAGATGTATGTCAGGGTTGTATGCTTTCACCATACTTATTCAATCTGTAAGTAGAGCAAATAATCTGAAAAGTTACTATCTGAAGAACACACAATCATAATGGGAGGAAGAGTCATTAAGAACTCATGCAGATGACACAATCTTGCTTGCTGAAAACGAAAAGGACTTGAAGCACTTTTTGCTAAAGATCAAAGACTTCAGCCTTAGGTATAGATTACACTTCAACAGAAAGAAAACAAAAATCTTCACAATCAGATTCTTAAGCAAGATCATGATAAATGGAGAAAAGATTGATGTCAAGGATTACATTTTACTTGGATTCACAGTCATCCCCCAAAGAAGGAGCACTGAAGAAATCAAATGATTTATTCCATTGGGCAAATCTGCTGGAAAAGAATTCTTTAAAGTGCTAAAAAGCAAAGATGTCACTTTGAGGTCTACATTGCACCTGACCAAAAACTGTGGTATTTTTAATCACCTCATATTCATGTGAAAGACGGACAATGAGTAAGGAAGACCAAAGAAAAACTGATGCATCTAAATTATGGCGTTGGCAAAGATGATACAAGGATGACATTTAGAAAATAAAAGTTGAGCTGACAGCAGCTTTACTGAAGTTAAAGAGAAGAAATTTCAGGCAAGAGGGAAAGTCCTGGGGCCAAGCAAGGAAAAAAACCAGAGGGCCTTAAGCAAAAAGAGTAAGAGGATTATTAGCAGAGATCACTTAGTTACTGGGAGGAAACCATATGAATAGCCTGCGTTACAAAGGAAGCTGGCGTTGTTTGCCAGTTGGATCAGGAGAGGGTCACCGAATCAGGACATCCAAACTAAATGAAATGTGAAAAGGAATCCTTTAATTAAGGAGCCAAATTTCTTTTCCCATATTTCAGAAAAACTATTAAGTATTCTAAATTAAAAGAGCCTATGTTAAAAAGAAATTTGCTTTATCATTGCATGTCCGAATTTTGGACATGTTTCACTTGCCATTTATTTCATTTCTCTGCAATTATATGAGCATTAATGATGAAAAATATTCTATAGTGTGAAATGCTATTTGTAGATTCATACATGATTCGTTTATTCCTGATTTTATTTTTAATCAAAAAGCTTGAAACAAACTTGGATTTTGAATATTAAGCTATCCAACAGAGTCTGGCTTTCCTTTCTATTTTTTAAAGTCAGATATGGAAGGAAATCCTGCCTTTTTTTTTCCCCACTGTAGAAGTTGTGGTCTTTCTTAGAGAGGACCTTTGGCATTATACAGTGCAATGGGAATTAGTTTGGAGATGTTAGCCATGACTCTGCCAGTAACTAGGCATAAGAATTCAGAGAAGTCATTGAATCTTTCTAAACTTTAGTTTCATGCTATGTAAAATGTGATCATACAATATGGCATTTGTCTTAGGCTGGGTTCTCTAGATAAGCAAAACCAGGAAGCAAAACACCTCACACATAGGAGAGAGAAAAAAAAGTATATATCAAAGAAATGGCTATGCAGCTATAGAGACTAGTTAAGTCTCAAGTCTGGGGATCAGATGTCAAGCTGGAGGCCTCTTTCAACTCATGTAGCCTCAGAAGCTGTTGAACTCAAGATTGGCAGGCAATAAAGCAGGCTGTTGGCTTTGAAGGTTGATGAATCCAAGATCAGCAGCTAAAATGGCAGATAGTTGGCTCACAGGCTGCAAAGCAACAATCACAAGTTTGGCAGGTAATACAGCAGGCCACTGGTTCAAGTCCAGATGATAATAAGCCAGATGTTGGATCTGGAGCAAAAAGCCAGAGATCTTTGCCAGGATGTCCATGTACATTGGAAGCAGGCCACACCCCCGAAGGAAATTTCTTTCAACTGATTGGCTGTTCACAGAAGTTATCATTGTAGAGGTGATCATGGAAAATGACTATCTCATAAATGAGACCAGCCTCGTTGACACACAACCTTAATTATAAAAGCATCTCTAATTTTCTTCAGTATTCTCAACAAAATGTTGGCAGTCATACCACTAGCCACTCAGTGGGAGATAGAATAGGCAGTCTGCTTCCATAAAGATTTTCAGCCTTATAAATTCCATGGGGCAATTTTTCTATTGCTATAGGGTCACTGTGAGTCAGAATCACCTTGATGGCAGTAGGTTTGGTTTTATTGGTTTTCTCACATTCTATGATGATTAAATTTCTGTTCTGTCTTCAGAGACACTCTGAACATCTTTTTTCTTATAGTAGAATTTATTCTTGAAGTAGAATATCATTATAATATTTAAAATGCATGTTAAGAATATATTCTTATAAAATATTTCTTAAAATGTGAATATTCTGTGTTTTTCCAAACTTAATGTATTTCCTAATCAAAATACATACTTTCTCCTCTCCCACACATTCCCCAAGTTATTTAATGTGATAACATTGTTATTTCTTATCACAACTGATTTCCTAGTTTTTATATCTGATCATGCTAGCCCTTTAGCCTTCAGACAATCTCAGATCTCCCTAGTATTTTTCTTTCTTTTTCCAAACAGATTTGAAACAATTTGGCACATTTTGTACCCTCACTAAATAATGAATTTGAACTAATAATATTTAGAGAATTGATTTGTCAATGCTAAAATTATCTTTGCTGAATTTTTTCATTGTTTTATTAGATAAATTCTTGTGTTTCATTCCAATGGGATCTTATTTGAAAATCATATAAAATTATTTCTATCTAATTGTGTGGCCTATATTACTTAATAAACACACTTAGAGACACTGATGTGAATAGCTTCTCAAATTTATGACATTGGTGACAATAAATAAATAAATAAATATTTAATTATTTATTTATTATTCTTGACCTCAGATCATTCTCCATAATCCAAACAAACATTTTGAATATACCATAGAAGAGATTTGAAAAAATGCAGTGGTCTCAACATACTTTCTAATCTAGGAAAGCAAACAAAGAAACAAACCAACAAATAACAGAACAAAAAAAGTGCCTATCTTCAAGACTTCAGTTCTTACCTGATTAGCAACAGATACATGGATTGAGGAGAAATATACAATTTCTTTTCTACAGAGAATTGGAACATCTGCCATCCATGTCTGGGGAACATAGAGGAGTTCAGTTCTTACTGGAACATCCTCCTTAGAGAGGATCACTGTTCCTTTGTTATTGTTGTTGTTGTTGTTATGTGCCATCGAGTCGGCCCTGACTCATAGCGACCCCTCCTTGGGTTTCCGAGGCAGTATCACTACGGAAGTAGGATTGCCCAACCTTCCTTCCAAGGAGTGGCTGGTGGGTTTGAACCGCCAGCCTTCTGGTTAGCAGTCAAGTGCTTTAGCCACTATGCTACCAGAGCTCCTCACTGTTCCTTTAGCTCCTATGATTCAGAAACCTTGAAATTTAATCCTCAGAGTGGCAAATAGACTGTAAGAATATACACACATCAAACATAGAAGGACTTATTCTTTTCAAAGACCAAACATAAGATCTAATCCAGGAATAAATATTGGATGCAAGATCAGCAGAAGAACATACTCTTCTTTCAACTTTATAATTAGAAGTAAGAATCAAGCTGAAGAGATGACACCCAGATGGACTCTAGAAATCATGTATACCTTTCTAAATGAGAAGCCAAGAAAACCTGTTTAGAGTTTCCTCTTAAATGTTGTGGAGAGAGACTGAGGTATAGAAACGTCCTTATAGCCACCCTAGCCTAAAGCAGAAACCACTACAACTTGGAGACCAGATCCACCATGAGCACCATCCATGAATGTGACCTGGAAAAAATCCCCCTGGGTGATGATGACTCAAACAGCATAGAATTCAAAATACTAGCCTTTCTATGCTAAACACCATGTCTTCAAGAAGATCTCTACTGTCTTTTTACCAAAGCTGCTGAGAACAAGAAGTGTATCGCAGAAGGGCCTGGGGAGTTGGTCGGCAAATGACTCATGGTCACAGGCATCGAGGCCTTCCAGAAGTTCCCAAGCCAGTGAGAAACGTGTTGCCAAGGAAAAACCTTCTTGCAGAGCATTATTTGGAGGAGGAGAAAAGGAGGAAGATTCTACGGAGATCCATGTTGAGGGATCAACAGAATGTTAGAGTGATTTTCACAGTCAGCATTGGTCTAGATCCCTTTCTAAAGTGGAACAATGCATAGAACCAGAAGCTGTGAATTCCAAAATCATTTCCATTGCCAGTCAAGTTGCTGAAATAGTTCATTCCTGGCCACCTTCAGAAGAGAGCCACACACAGGGAGGAAGCTTCAATTTCAAAGGCAGTTTTGTACTAGAGGGTCTCTCCTACCAGGGCCAAAGCTGTCAGCCTAGAAGAGGAAATAGTAAGAAAGGAAAAAAAAAAAAAAAAATGGGATATCACATGAAGAAATAGACTGAAACATCAATCTATTCATCTAGAATACTCGTTATCCAACTGTGGCCGCATCAGTCTCAGTATAGACTATGCAAGAAATCAAAATGCACAAGACCAATA
Source organism: Orycteropus afer afer (assembly GCF_000298275.1). Classification (NCBI taxonomy): domain Eukaryota; kingdom Metazoa; phylum Chordata; class Mammalia; order Tubulidentata; family Orycteropodidae; genus Orycteropus; species Orycteropus afer. The sequence continues at coordinate 2,472,269 of NW_006921634.1, forward strand.
GAGCACTGAAGTTTTCAAAACCATTAAAATGAGTTCCCATGAATCAAGAGGCATCAGGAGTGGCCTTGATTGTCTCCAGCTAAGAAATGCAGTAACATGGCCTTGACGTCAATGTTTTTCCGGCCCTCCATTCAATGTGTGAAGATAGCTACAAAGACAAGTGGTAGTTCTCATTTCAAATTGTTGAAAACAGTAACCATTATCCTCCATTGGTTTCTTCAAAGTGTATTACAGATGTCTGCTGACTTCATAATGGTGAAATGATAAGGTCTGCATCTACTTTAAAAAAAAAAAAAAAGAAGTAGAATCAAGATCAATCTATTCCCAACCTTTTTTTGTGGCCATAATCTCATAGAGGACTATGAGAAGTAGACCTTAACAGCATGTGGATGGTGTGTATCATTTTCTGTCTATAAGAAGCCTGGTGTTTCTCTTCACATTGTATGACGATTTGTGGGCCGTATGGCACAGTCCTGTGGAAACGGCACATTTCTCCTCCAGAAAGTTGTTTTTCCTTACAGGAAGTACATACATTAAACTTAATCCTGTTGTAGAAAAATTTTGCCTGGCACAAGCTGTTTGGAAGGCACAACCTTCTGTCATATTCATCTCTTCTTAAAATATATCAGAAGGGAAAAGAAGGAGAAGAAACAGGTGGGGAAAAAAAAGAGACAGATGAGAGTATTTATTAAATGCCATTCTGTTAGAATATAAGGTTATCTTTTTTATTTTTACAGCTTTTCTTTTTCATTTTTTCTTTAATTGTGGCCAACTTATATGTAAGAAAATATTTACCATTCCAACATTCTTCATATGTACAATTCAGTGACATTAATTGTGCTCATTATATTGTGCAACTATTACCGTTATGCATTTCCAATATTTTCCATCACCCTTTACAGAAGTTTAGTGTCCCCTAAGCAATGAGTAGGAGCTCTGGTGGCATAGTGCCTAAGGCATTTGACTGCTAACCAGAAAGCTGGCGATTCAAACCCACTAGCCACTCCTCAATAGGAAGGTTGGCCAATCCACTTCCCTAGTGATACCACCTCGGAAACTCAAGGAGGGGTCGCTATGAGTCAGATCAGACTTGACGGCAGTGAGCTGATTTAGAAGAAATGAGAACCCTTTCTGCCCTCCCTCATGTTTAGCCCTGGTTGTCACTAATAAACTTAGGTCTGTATACCCTTTCCTATTACAGATATTTGATATAAATGGAATTATACAATATTTGTCCTTTTGTGACTAACTTATTTCACTCATCATGATGTTTTCAAGGTTCACCCATGGGAACCTTGTTGTAGCAATGTTGTAGCAAGATTTCATTTCTCTTACTTTTACTCTAACTTTATAGATGATTCAGGAGTTTTTTAATTTGCCCAAGGCACCCTATTGATTAGATTTAGTGTTCTTACTAACCTTATAACCCTTTCTACATTCCAGAGTTCCAGAGAAATTATCTGGTGGGTTTCTAGTACTTTCTCACACCCATGGGAAGATAGTTCATTGATTCATAGCATGATATTAACTACAAAAAGAACACCATGCCAGTCATTGTCAGAATTAGTGAAGGAACTAAATAGCTTCTGAAAACTATTCTCTATGCTACTGATTCTGTGAAACTCATGATGATTACTGTCATGAACATAAGCATTTTCTACTTTTACTATATGACATGTACACAACTGAGTTGGTTTTTTCAATCTGTTTCATGAAAATTTTACTATTGAAACCTCAATTCATGAAAGCTAGTATATCCAAGTTGAAGTGAATATAAATCATCATTGGATGTTTTTGTGCTATGTGTTCCATAACACTTGGTCTACTTATTCTTGTACTGTGCTAGGTAATCCAGTTCTCTTGTCAACACCCTGGGGAAAGAATGATATATCACAGGAGGTGTGTGTGTATGTATGTTGGCAGTAGGGGTTGGGGCAATAACAAGAACACACTTGGAGAGAGAAGCCTGTCTTCCCCAAAAAAAATAAGAATTATTTGATTCATGACCAGAAATGTCCCTCCAGACGAGAAGAGTATTTAAACTATGAAATCACAGGGTTACAAGAAACTTTTCTGGATAACAGCCAATGATTTTGGGGTGAGACACATCTCTGAGACATTAAGTCAGACCAAATGTATTCTTTTTATGTAAGAAGGACAGGAAGGAAAGTAAATCAGATGGCCTGGTTTCAATACATGGTAAAATGTTCTTTAGGTTTTTTGTTTTGTTTTGTTTTGTTTTGTGGGAGGGGGGAAGGTGCTATAAGGGAAATTATATTTAAGATGAAGATATATTACTGACAGGAATTTAAAGGTAAATCCATTTCTAATGAAAAATAAAGATTATGGCAAATGCTGAACTGAACGTAAATGTCTGAGTTTTTATTACAACTATACACTTAAAAAAAAAAGAAGAAGAAGAGCTACTGGGTACATTTGACATATGTGTTGGTAGAATCTATTAGGCAAAAGGCCCAAATTATCCAGTATTTAATATGTATATGTATCACAACAACAACATGTGTGTGTGTGTATACAGATATTTATCATTAATATAACATGCAAGTATAATCTTACTGCAAATAATTCAAAAATGGTTGCAGCAGTATATAGACAGAACACTTCCAGAAATGCAAGTTGGGTTCAGAAGAGAATGTGGAATGAGGGATATCATTGCTGATGTCAGATAGATCTTGGCTCAATGCAAAGAATACCAGGAACATGTTTATTTGTGTTTCATTGGCTATGCAAAAGCATTCAAATATGTGGATCATAAAAAATTATGGATAACATTGAGAAGAGTTAGAATTCCAGAACACTTACTTGTACTCATGAGGAAACTGTACGTAGACCAGGAGGCAGTCATTTGAACAGAACAAGGGGATAGTGCATGGTTTAAAATCAAGAAGGAACTATGAGAGGGCTGTATCTTTTCACCATACTTATTCAATCTATATGCTGATCAAATAATGCAAGAAACTGGGCTATATGAAGAAGAACGGGGCATCAGGATTGGAGGAAGACTCATTAACAACCTGCAATACAGAGATGACACAACTTTGTTTGCTGAAAGTGAGGATGACTTGAAGCACTTCCTGATGAAGATTGATGATTATAGTCTGTAGTATGGATTACACCTCAATATAAAGAAAACAAAAATCCTCACAACTGGACTAATAAACAGCATCATGATAAATGGAGAAAAGATTGAAGCTGTCAAAGACTTCATATTACGTGGTTCTACAATCAACATCAATGGAAGCAGCAGTCAAGACATCACAAGACATATTGCATTGGGCAAGTCTGTTGCAAAAGATCTCTTTCAAGTGCTGAAGAGCAAAGATGTCTCCTTGAAGACTAAGGTTCTCCTAACCAAGGCCATGGTATTTTCAGTCTTCTTGTATGCATATGAGAGCTGGACAATGAATAAGGAAGACAGAAGAAGAGTCTATGCTTTTGAGTTGTGGTGTTGATGAAGAATGCTGAAAGTACCATAGGCTGCTAACAGAAATAACAAATCTTTCCTAGAAGAAGTGCAGCTAGAATGCTCTTTGGAAGTGAGAATGGCCAAACTTCATCTCACCTAATTTGGTCATATTATTAGAAGAAACCATTCCCTGGAGTAGAATATCATGCTTGGTAAGGTGGATGGCCAACGAAGGGGAAGGCACTCAACAAGATGGATTGACACAATGGCTGCAGTGATGGGCTCAGGTATGGTCGGGATCATGAAGATGGCACAAGATTGGGCAACGTTTTTCATTCTGTTGTACATAGGGTTGCTATGAGTCAGAGACAACTTGCTGTAACTGTTTTTGAAATATCTTCAGTAATATTTTATTTGCATGCAATATTAATGATATTGTTCAATAATGTCCACATTCTGTGGGATCACCTTTCTTTGGAATGGGTACAAATATGGGTCTCTTCCAGTCATAGATATAAATACATATTTTTAATGAACTAACCAAATGCTCATTAGTTCTATCTGGGTTTAATGGAAGTGGCATGAGATGGTTTAAATAAATTATGTGTGGTTTCTCAAAGGAAATTGTTAAATGGTGGTACACTGAATGTTCCATGTCATTTTTGCAGTGGGAAGGCCATTTTAAGACTATTCCCTAGTTAGAAATTCTATCTTTACTCAATGGGAGATTCTAAAAATACTCTGCCCCTCTTGATCATAGTTAGAGCAGAATGTAAAGAAAACATAAAAGAATTCAAAATACAGGGAGGGAAAATAAGCCATAATATCTCATAAATGGAATGAGAAAACAATATCTGGGGAAATAATTTATAGAAGGTGGTTGGAAAGTCCATTGGAGAGAAGCAGATTTTCCTCTGCCAAATAACTTAATAAAATTCTGAAAAAGAGTATAGAGAATGAGGATATGATTGTTGGGTTATTGATTTAAAAAAAAAGTAACATTTTAGCATAGAACTCTATGGAGTAAGTATAGTTTAGAAATGCACAAAAGATTTAGTAGAAACTGACAGAAGAGAATAAAGATGAAAAAAGAATAGAGAAAACTGTCTAACCCCATTGGCTAGCCAGTTTTATAATGAGAAAGAATTGGAAACTTACACTCTGAACTCACTATAAGACATTTATAGTTCATGATATATAATAATGCTCTCATTGACTATAGTGCGAGAAATTTATAGTTTTCTGCCCATTGTTTAGGTTCTTTTTTCAGATAATCTTTGATCTTCTATATAAAGGCCCAAAGTAAAGATAGCACTTCTATTTTGAAAAATAGCTGGGACAGGAGAGACAGAATATAACTATTGCACTTAATTAAGCAAGACAGCATTTGGAAGAGGTGGGGAGAAAAAGAGACTACCAGGCTTTTGCTTTTGTGGTGCTTTTACATTTCGGAAAAGGAGTTAGCAAATGTTACTGAACAATCTATTCCTTGTCACTTCCATATTTCATTTGAAAGCACAACTTTTTTTATTTTTTATTTTTTTTTTAGGCCTTTGTTATCTATTCTAACTAATCTTACCTTTCTTCTTCATGTCACTTTTTTATTCTTTAGAATTTTCTTTTCATATTTAATCAAACTAATGCAATAAGTAGCTTGAAGCACTCATATTTATAGATAAAATACTAGATGTTGATACTACTAGGATTCTACTATTTTCAAAGTATATGTTTTAGTATACAACTCAATCACACACATTCTGTACATCTAATAGAAATAATTTCAATTTATTCCAACTTCTTGTCTGATATACCCAGGTACAGATCAAAGTACAATTTACCCTTGAACAACATGGGTTTTAATTGTGGAGGTTCATTTATACAGGATTTTTCTTGATAAGATATGGACCTTGGATAAATCCAAGTGATAATGAACATCACACCAGAAAAATTAACAGGCGATGAGTGCTCCTGAACCAGTGCCAGACGATGAGGAAGAAGACATAGAAGCAGCAGTGCCAGAAAACAAATTTACTTCAGACAACCTGACAGAAGTGTTCCAGTTATTCAAGACTGCTTTTAACTTCTCTTATGATGCAGAACCTTCTATGATACTGCACCAAAACTAAAGTGAACAGTGAAAGAAAGATTGGTACTGTATAGAAACATTTTTAGAGAAACGAAAAGGCACAACACCAGACAGAAATTGTGA
>NW_006921634.1:2478594-2479833 GCF_000298275.1 Orycteropus afer afer
AAACAAAAAAGAAAACCACTGCCATCAAGGGAGCTCTGGTGGCTTAGTGCCTAAAGCATTTGACTGCTAACCAGAAGGCTGATGGTTCAAATTCACCAGCCACTCCTGGAAAGGAAGATTGGGTCATATACTTCCATAGTGATACTGCCTTGGAAACCCAAGGAGGGGTTGCTATGATTCGGATCCAACTCAATGGCAGTGAGTGAATGTATGTGTGTGACTGCCATCGAGTCGATTCCGACACATAAAAACCTCCATTGGATTCCCAAGATGATAAATCTTTACAGAAGTAGATTGCCAGTCTTGCTTCCACAGAGTGGCTGGTGGGTTTAAACCACCAACCTGCTGGTTAGCAGTCAGATATCTTAGGCACTGTGCTGCCAGAACTACTTGGTGAAAGGGGAGAGTGGTGTGTGCCGGGCTGAAGGCTTGAAAAGAAACAATGGCTTGCCCAGAGCTGTAGTTTAGTGGGTGAATCTGATGCAGGGCTTGCAGTAAACTTGAGGGAAGTGACTGTAAGTCTGACTGAAAAGCAATAGTCAAGCACTTAAGCTACAGTGGAATTAATAGGAATGCAAACCAAACATACAGCTCTTGATGATTTTTTGAGTGTGGGGAGAAGGGTAATAGCAAGATCTTGGTAATGTCAGCAGCTAGTCTTTTGACAGGGAGTCAGAAAATAAACTATGTTTCTGAAACAGGGTAATCGGGAAAAATACTGAAATCCAGTGTTAGAAAAAGACTATTTTGCTTTATTTTAGTTATATTATTTCTGGCAACTATCAAAAATACTCAATCACTGGTAAAAATCTTTTAATGCACATACATCCCCTCTATTTCAGAATATATAATAATAAATATCTCAGCTACAGTAATTTTCTAAACAATTAATTCCCAAAGGGAAGATTTATGTTCTATTATTGTTGCAAGAGTCACAAGGCTGGAAGAAAAAAAAACATTTAAAAATGTTTAAGCCCATATTTACATCAAATGCTTCAAACTCCCTCTGCAAATTTACCATCATAGTATGTCAATTCCTCTTGAACACTAGAAAATGCAAGATCACTGAATAGACATTTCTCCAGAATCTACTAGTTGAAGAAAGTTCGGGAAATTATTTAAACTCTGATTCTTAGCATTCATACACCAAAACTAAAGTGAACAGTGAAAGAAAGATTGGTACTGTATAGAAACATTTTTAGAGAAACGAAAAGGCACAACACCAGACAGAAATTGTGA
>NW_006921634.1:2480313-2491054 GCF_000298275.1 Orycteropus afer afer
CATATACCCAAACAACCAGAATGAAAAACCCACCACCAGAATGGAAAACCCACCAGCCACTCCTCGGAAGGAAGATGGGGCAATCTACTTCTATAGTGATACTGCCTCAGAAATCCAAGGAGGGGTCGCTATGAGTTGGGTCCGACTTGATGGCACATAACAACAACAACAACAATGGCTAATGATTGTGAACATTTCTTCAGAGGAATCCAATTGCTTTTGTATGTTGATCCTGTATCCTGCCACTATGCTAGTTATTTCAATAAGTTCCAATACTTTTTATGTTGAGTCTCTTGGGTTTTCTATATATAGTATCATATCATCTGCAAATAGGGATAGTTTACTTCTTCCTTACCAATTGAGATGCCTTTGATTTCAATTCCTTGACTTGTTGCCCTGGCGAGGACTGTTAAATAGAAGTGGAGATAGAGGTAAGTAGTATGAAATCTGTCCATTTCTTCTAGGTTTTCAAATTTGTTGGAGTACAGTTCTTCATAACATCTTGATATTATTCTTTTCATTTCTGTTGGTTCTGTTGTGACATCACCCCTTTCATTTCTTATTAGTGTTATTTGCATCTTCTCCTTCTTTTCCTCTGGTAAATTTCTCAGTAGTTTATCAATTTCATTAATTTTTTCAAAGAACCAACTTCTAGTCTTATTGACTTTTTCTACTGTCTTTCTATTTTCTGTTTCATTTATTTCTGCTTCAATCTTTATTATTTCTTTTCTTTTCATGACTGTAGGTTTTTTTGCTGCTCTTTTTCTAATTGTTGGGGAAGTTGAGTTAAGGTGTTAATTTATATATATAAAGTCAAGTTGGTTGATCATATTGTTTTGTTCTTCTGCATTTTTGCTGAGTTTGTTTCCAGTTCTCTATCTTTTATTGAAAGTGGTATATTAAAGCCTACTACTAGGTAGCTTAGTGCCTAAGGCATTTGACTGCTAACCAGAAGGCTGGCAGCTCAAACCCACCAGCCACTCCTCAGAAGGAAGGTTAGGCAATTTCCGTAGTGATACTGCCTTGGAAACCCAAGGAGGGGTTGCTATGACTTGGTCCGACTGGAAGGCACATAACAACAACAAGGACAAGTGAAATGTAGCGATAATCAAATAAATAGATTGCCTATGTGAGAGGACATGGGTGAAGTTCCTGAGTTAATTAGGACCTCATAGGAACTCTGGTGACATAGTGCCTGAGGCATCTGACTGCTAACCAGAATATTTTATCAGATAATAAATTTGCCACTTCTGCTCTCTTTTGGTTGCCATTTGCTTGGTATATCTTTTTCCAACATTTGATTGTAGTCTATCTTTGTGTCTAAGGTAAATTTTTTGTAGATAGCATATTGATGGGTTATGATTTCTTATCCAGTCTGCTACTCTCTGTCTCTGGAGCAGTGCATTTAATCCATTTACATTCAATGTATTTATCAACAAGTATGAATTTATTTATGTCATTTTGTTATGTGTTTTTTCATGGTCTTGTTGATTTCTTTGTTCCATGTTATTTTCTGTACTGAGCTCATTTTGTTTATGAGTCATGTTATCATCTCCTGCATTGCTATTATTTTAGTATTTGCTAAGTATTTATGCTTGTCCTCTTTTTTTATTTTGATGTGAAGCTTTATTATTTTTCTTTAAGGTTACCCTGTAATTTATAGTTTTCTTCTCAAATTTAAAACAGTCTGTTCTATCTCACAACTGTCTTGAATTCCTCATCATTTAGAAGTTCTGTAATGCACTTTATTCCTTCTTTGTCATTGTCCTCTTCTACCAATTGATGACTCTCGTTTCCTGTTTACAGCCTTATAAGCTTATTTTATCTTGGATAGTTCTATAACAGGGTTGGTTTCTGGGTTATGTTATCATGTGTTAAATATTGGCTGTTGTCTGCTGTTGTTGGTTATCTGTCTGAAAGACTCTCTTTATCATCTTTTGTAATGTTGGTCTGGTTTTAACAAATTCCCTCAAGTTCTGCTTGTCTGGAATTTCACCTAATTTCACCATCATATTTGAAGGACAATTTTGCTGGATGTGTAATTCTTGGTTGGAATTTTTTCTTTCAGGGCTTTATTTATATCATCTTATTGCCTTCTCACCTGCATGGTTTCTGCCAAGAAATCAGAGCTTAGTTTTATTTATTGCCTTTTGTAGGTTTTTCCCATGCTGCTTTCAGGATTCTTTGTTTTTCTTTGGTTTAGTGAGTTTGATGATGGTTTGTTTTTTTGGGGGGAGTCTATTTTGTTTGGTGTTTGTTGAACTTCTTGAATATATATGTGCTCATCTTTCATCATATCAGGAAAATTCTCTTCCAACAAATCTTTGACAGTTTTCTCTGTCTCTTATTGCTCTGGAATTCCAATTACATGTAGGTTATTCCTCTTGTCGGTATCTCACGTGAATCTTTGGATTTCTTCATTATATTTTCATATTGTGTGTGATTGATACCTTAACAAAGTAATGTTGAAGTGTTATTGTTGTTATGTGCTGTTGAGTTGGCCCCAACTCATAGCAACCCCTCCTTGGGTTGCCAAGGCAGTATCACTATGGAAGTAGATTTCTCAACCTTCCTTCCGAGGAGTTGCTGGTGGGTTGGAACTGCCAGCCTTCTGGTTAGCAGTCAAGTGCCTTAGGCACTATGCTACCAGAGCCCCTAATGTTGAGGTATTTGTCTTTAATCTCATTAAGTCTATCTTCCATTGATTTGATTCTACTCCTTTTTCCATTCAATGTGTTACCTATTTCTGAAATCTTAGTATTAATTTTCCGGATTTCTGCTTTTTCATCATTTCTGATTTTTTGTTTATTTTGTCAATTTGTTCTTGCATTGTTTTCCCAAATTGTTCTAGAGGTTTGTCTGTGTTTTCCTTAATTTTCTCAGTGTTTTCCTTGATCTTGTCAGTGTTTCCTTGATTTGTCTCGCAAGCCCTTGAAGGTACCCAGATATAGTTGTTTTGAATTCCTCATCAGAGAGCTCCAATACTGCTTCTTCCCCAGGGGTGTTTTCTGGGTTTGTATCCTGAACCCTTATTTCTACTACTTTATTTTGTTGTTGTTGTTGTTTTTGGCTGTGATGGTCTGTTATCACTGAGATATTGGGGTGGTGCTGTATTTATGTTTAATTTGTGGTTGTGTGTTGCTGTGATTTGCACAGGAATTTTATTTCCTTTATTTTGTTTTGATATACCTGTGTGAGTAGGGTACTGGACTTCTCTATTTGGTGGTTGTTGACACTTAGGCACTCACCCCCTGTCTCCTGATAGGTGTGGTGGAGAATGAAAATATGTCCAGATCTCTGTTAGCTGTTCATTAAGAGCAATTGAGGGTAAGATGAGCTACTATTGGCTGCCATCTATTGTTGGTCAGTCAGTGCAAAAACAAGTGGTGGCTCTCACTCAATGAGTGGGGCTCCAAGAAGTGCAGGTATCATCAGGTTGTGTGAGAATGGTAGCTATTGCCCACTTAGTTAGATTTAAAAAATAATAATAATAAAAAAAATGCCACCAAACAAATAAAATCAAGGGAACAAACAACTCAAACTGTGTAAAAAATTGGAAACAATTGCAAAAGAAAAGAGAGAAAATAACAAATAAGAAGAAAAATTTTCAAAATATATTTAAAAAGGATAAAAGACAGATACTGAGAAAAAGTGTGTGTGGGGGGAAGCCACAATATCTGGAGAGGGTGGAATGAGAGAAAAGAGGAAGAATAAAAGATTAGGGAAAACTGCAAAAGCAAAACAAGGCATGGGAAGAACCAAACGAAAGAAAAAAGAAGGGAACTAGGAAAAAGTAAGAGAAAAAAAATAAAACAAAAAAACCCAACCAGGGGCAAGAAAGAGGGGGAAAAAAAGAAAAAGAAAGGAAGAAAGTAGGAAGGAAAAAGACTAAATTAAAAAGAAACAAACAAAAAGAAAAGTGTGAGGGGTGGGACATGGCACCCAGGCTCTGCCAGGGCACAGACCCGGATGCAGCCCCTTCAAGACAAGAAGGTGGATGGAGGTGGAGGAGGTTGGCCACACCCCTGTTCACCAAAAATGCACAGGGCTTAAGAGTAATAAGTGGAATATAATACCTCCCTAGTCATCAGTCTCCAGTGTGGTTGTCTGCGCTTTCTTTGACAGGCAGAGAACACTCCCAGGTCATAGTTCAAGCAAGAAGGTCGCCCTCACGCACTCAAATCAGCTGCACCAGCCACTTGAAAACATCCAGAAAGGCTGTGCTTTCAAAATAGCTGCCAGCAATCCACAGATTCACCTGTATCCTTCCTTGCTCTTTTACCTTCTGGCTGTGAGACACCAATGTAATCCTTGCCTATGCAGCCTTGGTGAGTAGAGCTGATTCTTAGGTTGCTATTGGGAAATATACAAAATAGCTGTGCCCTCAGGGCAGTTGGCAGTCCACAGCTCCATTTATCTCCTCACTCACTGTTTTATTCAGGTTCTTCTACTGTTGTTGTTGTTAGGTACCATTGAGTTGGCTCCACCTCATAGCAGCTCTATATACAACAGAATGAAGCACTGCCTGGTCCTATGCCAGCCTCACAATCTTTGCTATACCTGAGCCCATTGTTGCAGTCACTGTGTCAATCCATCTCATTGAGGGCCCTCTCCTTTTTCATTGACCCTCCACTTTACCAAGCATGATAGCCTTCTCCAGGGAATGGTTCCTTCTAACAACATGACCAAAGTAGGTGAGACAAAGTCTGGCCATTCTCACTTCCAAGGAGCATTCTGGCTGCTCTTCTTCCAGGATAGATCTGTTCATTCTTTTGGTAGTCCATGGTACTTTCAGTATGCTTCACCAACACCACAACTCAAAAGCATCAACTCCTCTTTGGTCTTCCTTCTTCATTGTTCAGATCTCACATGCATATGAGGCAATTGAAAATACCATGGCTTGGGTTAAACGCACCTAAAGCAGAGACAACTTTGCCCTTCAGCACTTTAAAGAGCTCTTTTGCAGCAGATTTGCCCAGTACAATATGCCATCTGATGCCTTGAATCCTGCTTCCTTTGGTGTTGATTGTGGAACCACATAATATGAAATCTTTAACAACTTCTATCTTTTCTCCATTTATTGTGATGCTGTTTATTGGTCCAGTTGTGAAGATTTTCATTTTCTTTATGTTGAGATGTAATCAGTGCTGCGGACTGAGGTCTTTAATCTTCATCAGGAAGTGCTTCAAGTCATCCTCACTTTCAGCAAACAAAGTTGTGTCATCTGTGTATTGCAGGCTGTTAATGAGTCTTCCTCCAATCCTAATGCCATGTTCTTTTTCATAAAATCCAGCTTCTCAGATTATTTGCTCAGCATACAGATTGAATAAGTATGGTGAAAAGATATAATCCTGAAACACTCCCTTCCTGGTGTTAAAATATGATGTAGCCCCTTGTTCTGTTAAAACAGCCTCCTGGTCTATGTACAGGTTCCTGATGAGCACAGTCAAATGCTCTGGAATTCCCACTCTTCTCAATGTTATCCATAATTTGTTATGATCCACAAAATTGAATGCTTTTGCATAGTCAATAAACACAAGTAAATTTCTTTCTGGTATTCTTTGCTTTCAGATGTCCTCTGACATCAGCAAAGATAAGCCTTGTTCCATGTCCTCTTCTGAATGCACCTTGAATTTCTGGAAGTTCTCTGTCAATATACTGCTGCAACTGCTTTTGAATTATCTTCAGTAAGAGTTTCTTTGAGTGTGATTGATGATATTGTTTGATAATTTTCGCATTCTGTGGGATTACCTTTATTTGGAATGGATACAAATATGGATCTTTTCCAGTCAGTTGGCCAGGTAGTTATCTTCCAAATTTCTTGGCATAAACAAGTGAGTGCCTCCAGTGCGGCATCCATTTGTTGAAACATCTCAGTGGGTATTCCATCAATTCCTGGGGCCTTGTTTTTCACCAATTCCTTCAGTGCAGCTTTGACTTCTTTTTTCAATACCATTGTTTCTTTATCATGTGCATATGTTCTACTACTAGTTGGTATTTAATACACTTTTTCATCCTTCCATTCAAAGCTCAGTGTTCCAGGATCATCTTCTGTATTGGTTCCAATTGGTTTCTTATTGCTCTGTTGCAGAGGGTCTGTGTAACTTGTCTGCCTATTCTGCCATCTTGCCAGACTCCTTATTTTTATTATTATCTTCCTTATATTATTTGTCATTAGAAAATTATGTCCTCATGTGTCAATTTGAAAATAAATAATTAAAAAATAATGTTATTGCATTTTCCCTTGGTCTTACTGTGTGTGTGCCACTTTAGGCCATTTCAAAACAACAAATTTAATATGATTTATCTTGTAAAAGCTAAAAAATGTTTCTTTCAAATTAATTTTAAACCACTAAATTTTGTCAACTTGATGTGTTAGTTCATCCACAGCAGACAATATTTTTAAAAATTGGTTTCAAGTAACAAAATGGCAGGCCAATATACTGGTATAATCCAAAACACATCTTGAAAATTATCCTCATATCTTTCTGCATGTATGTGTGTTTATATATATATATATATATATATATATATATATATATATGAAATTGTGTTCTGAAATCAGAATAGTTTTTTGGCCCCACGACAGGGCATTGAGTGATAAAAACCTGTAAAAATTTGAATAACAATGCTATACTCTACATTCACCAAATGTAGCAACACCCAATAGTTGTAAGATTTAGACTCTCAAACAACTGAGCATCATGATAATTCATCCAGTGGCCTTTAGCAGTCAGATGGAACCTACTAATTGAGCATTATCCAACATGGAAAGTAACATTACTCTCTTATAAGCTATGTCTCTATCAAGTTTTATTGTGAGCTTTAAATCCCACCATGACAGAAATGCACTTTCAAACAGTATTTTCCAGTCATGATGCACCTAGAGTAAAATTACAGACTTTTGCTTTTAAGACTGCAGAGACCGTTAACCACTTCACTTCATTTCATTAGAGAGCAGGGGGAAATACCACTAAAATGAACCAACGCAAAGGTCTAATGAGATTCTGACATTTTAAGAGAAAAGATTTGTTGCCTAAAACCAAGATCCATGCTCCAAGGACCCTATTCAGAGAGAAGGTTGCAGCCAAATAAAATGTGAGGGTTTGATACTATGTCCTTGATACCACTGAATCAGCAGGACAGAATGGCTGGCTGGCTAGTTTAAATTGTGCATGCTTCAGCACCTTTTCAGTGCCACTTACAAAATATATTATTCCCTTGTCATCAAGGGAACATGTAAAGCACGTACATTAATTCACAAGTCAACCAAAATAAAGACAGTAAATAGCATTGAGTGTAAAATATTTCTACCCTGTGCAGTGGTGTCACTATGGTTGGTTTCACCTAGTGTGTGTGGTAACTCATGGTTTCTACCTCCCTCCGCCCATGAACTTCCTCCTATACTAGGCCATATAGAATCCTTAGTAATTTTTTTTTCTTATTGTTACTCATAAATTGTAATTCTCTATATATCACTGAATGTAAAGGCAATAATAGTGACATAAACAACTATTAAAATAAAAATTTACAAAATCTTATGCACACCATAATTGTATTTTCATTTATATAGTTTCATGTGGTTTTAGGAGCTCTGGTAACATAGTGCCTAAGGCACTTGACTGCTAACCAGGAGACTGGCAGTTCAAACCCACCAGCCACTGGTTGGGCAATCCTACTTCCGTAGTGATAACTGCTTCGGAAACCCAAGGAGGGGTCGCTAGGAGTCAGGGCTGACTCGATGGCAAATAACAACAACATGTGGTTTATGTGAAAATGTGGTAAGAATATAACAGAATTCAAAGCAGAGACTACATCAAAGTTATGTTCATTATAACATTAAACTTTACCATTACATGAAACATATTAATGGATTAGGTTTGCATAATCAATAATGGCCCAAATAATGTAGAAGTTGTGGACAAATGCATATGGAAATTTATTCATACATGAAACAATACGGTAACAATAAACAGGAAAAATTCACAAGTGTTTCAGCACTTAGTGAATATCTCAGCTAAATCAGAACTTTTCTTTCCTGACCTTCAAACTCATGAGTCACTTCATAGAAATCAATGCCGTTCTCACTTTCAGTTGATAATATTGCATGATCAGAAAGCCTTAACTGTCTCATGGTAGATTGCAAATAGTTCTTCATAAATTTTAGCTTTGAAAATCTCTCACATAAAGCCACAGACATGCAGATAGATCATCAGAAATAAGTTTAATTTTAGTGACAGGGTTGGGAAGGATTCCAGGAAGTCGCATTCAACTATCAATGTCAATAGGTCTAATATTGCCTAATCTTTGGCTTCTTCCAGATCAATCTCTGCTGCTTTCATGAGACTTCTCAGCCTTGGTATTTCTATTAAAAGATCACTCTCAGATACATTATCATAGAAAGTGGTCAGTTTTGTAATGGATACCTTTAATTCTTTTTCAGTGGCAGATATGAAACTTCTTGAACAGCCTCAAACAGGGCTGCTATATTCTTGATGGCTCTTGATCTTTTCTGGAGTTTAGGATGAAAGTATTGAGTACCCTCAACCATCACCGCCTTTTCTTCTTCCAGCATTGCTTGGCTGCTCCCCATCCCCTGTCACCTTTCTCTTGAACTTGGCTCTTCTCTATATTATAATTCCATATTCATTTGATTTTAAAAGTGCCTATTAGCATAGTGCCCAAGACATTTGACTGCTAACTAGAAGGCTCATAGTTCAAACCCACCAGCCACTCCTTGAAAGGCAGATTGGCCAATCTACTTCCATAGAGATATATCCTCCGAAACCCAAGGAGGGGTCACTGAGTCAAATCAATTCGATGGCAATGAGTTTTCTTTCTTTTTTTTTTTTTAATTCACTGTGTATTCCAGTATATGAATGTGCTTCTCAAGCAGAAAGTCTCAGTGTCTCTAGTTTTGCCACAATCTTGTTGCCAACTAAATTCTTAGTCTGAGGGCAGTATTGTGTAAGACTAAATTCGTGAAGCACATCACACCAGAAGTGCATGTAGCACAGAAGGGGGAATCACAAACAGCCAGCAAAAGACCTTGTGCTGCTCCACTTGTGTCCAAATTTTCATGTGAATCACAAAAACTCCAATTGCCATCACAAACTTATCGACCTTTTCTTTAACTGACTTAACTGTAGTGTGATGAGCCCTCCAACATGTTGTTGGTAGCTTTTTTACTGACATTCCAGTATGGTCAATTAACGTATCCTATTGATAGGTAAAAGAAGCAAACAAACAAACAAACAAAAAAAAAACCAGTATCTCACGAGTTCCAAAGAATGTCACAACAGTCTATTTTTAACAAAAGAATGCTTACCACACAAGTTAAGCAAATGATCCACACATCCATTAAAAATGTCTTTCTTGTTCTTTCCCTTAAGAATAGCTTGTACACTTCCATGGATTCCAGCCATAGTGGCAGCTTTATCGTAACCGTGAGTGTGACATATCATGTCCACTCTATCACTTTTTAGTTTTTTAAGAATGTCAGAACTGACATCAGCAGGTTTTCTTTCCCATTAAAGAAAAAAGTCTTAGAAAGAATTCTTTCATTTTGATGTTCCTCTTGTTGGTTTTTACATATCTGATCACTTTAAACATCTGTCAGTATATTATACAAATGTGATATGTCAGATGTTCTGTTGAACATGATCTCAAAGTACTTCATAGACTTTATGTCTCTGACAAGTTTATCATTCTCATAATTTGCTAAATTATGAACAATATTATAGACCCATCTTGAGTTTTGGTGCAAGATAATTGACTAATACCTTAAGCTTACATGTGCTCCATTTTAACTTCATAGGTTCTCTTTCAGCCCTGGATCATATTGTGAAAGCATCTCAACTATCTCAATGAAGTTCCCTTTATTCAATGAAGAGTTTTCTTCCTTGTGGCCATGGAATGCCAGATTCTGCTTGGCAAGAAGCAATATGATATCAAGCCACCTGGGCAAGATGTCCCTCTACTTTTTTCCCTCCATTTCTATCAATGCAATAGTCTTGGCATCAATTGTTTGATGCAGCCTTAGTTCTGCTATCAGTGTTTTCTACTTTTCAAGGCATCATAGATACTCTTTGGATTTCTTCTGGTTATGTGCTCTCAGGCTCAGTTGTCACTACTTCTGACACCCAGTCACAAATTTGGATATCATGTCGGTAGCACTAAGGGCAAACTGTTGGCATCAAAAACAGTGTAATTTCTTACTGATGCATGAGTAAACTATCCATGACCACAGAATTTTCTTGTCATTTAGCATCACCTTGTAAAACCACTCTTTTGAAACTGATGCATATCTCCTTTTGTTTTTGCATCTTGCCTTGTCTCACACTGAAAGGCCCATGTTTGTTCTAGAAAGAAGCACTTCTATTTTTTATTATTTCAACTCAAAAATGAACTAGAACTGGTATTTCAAAAAGAAAAAACAAAAAAGATTTGCATATATTTCTACGTAATGTCATTCATCTCATTTACAGTATTATAGATAAAGTCACTTTCAGCACTCTCTTATGATTTAAAATCTGCCATTTCCACTCTTAGCTCTTCTGTAAAATGCATACTAGCATTGGAAAGAACAGCTTTACCTATTGGAGACTGATGAATAGTGTCTTTTGATGAGCACTGACCATCACCTGGTTTTTTGACTTATTGAAACATGGATCCAGCAAGTGCTTTCAGTGATTTAATTCTCTCTTTTGCTTTCCTTTGCTGGCATTCACTTGGAGTCTTT
>NW_006921634.1:2491609-2492517 GCF_000298275.1 Orycteropus afer afer
ATTGTGATTTAAGTGAGTTTACAGAGCAAATTGATTTTCCATTCAACTGTTCATACTCTTTTAGTTTTGTGACATTGAATATAGTCTCCACAATGTCACAGTGCTTTTCCTATTTCTTCCTTCATGTTTTAAACTATATTTTTTTTCTATTTAGTTATCAAGGAATTATATAATCAATAATTATTATACATTTAAGTTTAGTATTGATTTTAATCATAAGATAAATATAGTTGTAAATTGCTTAAATTATAACTTAGATTATATGAATAAAAACAAGAAAATTGTTTTATAAAATGTTTCTACAATGAATTACATTATTACTTGAAACATTATTAATATTTCAACATGTCTTTATTATTTTTTTCTCCTTTTCCTTTAATTACTGCTTCATTACCAGAAAATTATTGATATAAGTTACCAAATACTAATTATCACAATATTGTAGCTAAAACAGCAGGAAAAACCAAACACACTGCCATTGAGTCAGATCCAACTCATAGTGATCCCTCCTTGGGTTTCTGAGGTGCTATCACCTTGAAAGTAGATTGTCCAACCTTCCTTCCAAGGAGTGGCTGGTGGGTTTGAACCGCCAGCCTTTTGGTTAGCAGTCAAATGCCTTAGGCACCACACTACCATAGCTCCTTGACAAAGTCAGTGACTATAAAAACACTGGCAGCAACTAAAACAATAGTGCATGCTTCTAGCTTGCAGAGAGGAAACGTTATAATTAGAAGCCATCCATGTAATTGAGTAATAATCACATCTCTTCCTGGAGAGTGTTGTTGTTTTGTAGTTGTTATGTGCTGTCGAGTCGGATTCAACCCATAGTGACCCCTCCTTGGGTTTCCGAAGCAGTATCACTACGGAAGTAGATTGCCCCATCTTCCTTCCAAGGTGGGTTTGAACCA
>NW_006921634.1:2494597-2500384 GCF_000298275.1 Orycteropus afer afer
CATTATAGCCTGATATTTGTAAATTCAAATCTCTTCACATAAGAACATTCTTTGAAGATGCATTGTCTTCATCAGCAAAGCAAAATACTGCCAAAGCAATCAATGTTACTTAAGTAATAGATACATCCTTTGCTGAAAGGAGGGAAATTTTTGACAATACATTGGGAAATAATAAATAGCGATTTAACCAGGTAATTGATCACACTATTTTATTGTAATAGACTTTGACAAATTATAATATAATAATAATCAAGAACAAAGTACATAGGCAAACAATTTTACTAAAGAAGCAATAATACTGACCAATGAATATGCTTATTGATCAAAAATCATAGAAAACAAAATTTTTAGTTATTTTTTATCCTGGTATAAAGCCTGTAGCCATCGGTAGCCTGTAGCTGCCTGGGGCTAAAGAGTGTAATTAAGGTACACAATAAATGCCTGAAGACTGGAAAAATAAGCTGGAAAGAAACTATCTTTGAGAAATTGGGGCATTCAAAAGCACTGTGCACATGGGGGAATTTTCCCAGGGCAAGATGAATGCAGAAAATACCTGAGAAGATGAGAAGATTCTACGCTTTCATCTCAGACTTATCTTTAGTATCAGTACTAGCTTGGCTGAGTAATGAAGGAGGTCTTCAGTACAGCACCAATCTTCACACACAGAGGGAGGTTTAACCCCTCCCCCCAACAAAACAAAAGATGAGCATAAGCTAAGGAACAGATTTCAGTTTCTACATATGATCAGGAAGGCACTCCGCATAAATAGTGAGAAGCAGACACTAAAAACAAAACAAAAATAAAGAAAAACAAAACAATAAAACAAAAACAAAGAACAAACAATGGGGAAAGGAAATAACCTGATTTCCAGATTCAACATATACAATTCAAATGTCAATCCTAAAGCAAAAGGCATGCAAAGAACAGGAAAGGAGGACCCATTCAAAAGAACAAAATAAAGCAATGGAAATATCCCACCATTGAAGGCCATATAATGGACTGACTAAACAAAGACTTTAAAACAGCAGTGTTAATTATCTGCAGTGTGATGGATAATTTTTTATATGACCTTTCTCCCTACGGTCTTGCAACTCCCACAAAATGACTGACAGGGAATCTGTAGATGAGATGCTTGTGATCACTAAGAGTATTGAATGGCTTGCTAATAATGCTAATAAGATGTATAGCACACTTATGTGGGTGTGACCATGCAAATAAAGTGAACGGGACACTTACGAGGGAATGGGTCAGTTTTGTCATCTGCCAGACTTAAAATAATCAATCCCAGAGGTGGAAAGGAGAGACCTCACTATCACCAAGAAAGAAGAGCTGGGAGTGGAATGTGTTCTTTGGACTTTGGGCCTCTGTGCTAGGATCTCCTAGATCCAGGAAACAGAGACTTGTAACTCTGGAGATAGTGCATGATAACGAGAAGCAGCTGCAAGCACAGCAGAGAGCTGGCAGCAGCAGAACCAGGAGACTGGCAGGAGACACATGGTGGGCTTTCCGGAGCATGAAAGCCAAATGCCTTCAGGCAAGAGGCTTACCTGCGGAATGAGGTGTCTCTGGGCACTTACTGGTGGAGCTAAAGAGCTTTGTGACACTTGCACAAGAAGGCTTAAGCAGGGCACAGTTGCAGAGGACAGGAAGAAGCTGTCCTGATTGAAGAACTGCATCTTGAATTGTTTCTGATCTTGAATTGTAATCTGTTAATTCTGTAATAAATCTCATAATCGTGAGTATTTTCTGTGACTTTTGTGGGGCCATTGCAATGAATTATCAAATCCAGCAGAGGAATAGGGAGTACTATGGGAGGGATGGTTGGTGTCAGAATTGGTGAAAAATTTGGAGGGTGGAGAATGTCTGACTTCCACCTCAGAGGAATCAGTCTTGGGCTGTTGATCTTGATTCCACATGCCCCTGTGAAGTTAGAGGAGTCAGATGCCCTTTCCACACCATTTTTATTGCTCAAAGAGCTCAAGGAAACATGAAGAAAGAACTAGAAAAACTCAGGGAAGTGATACATGATTAAATTAAGTCTATCAATAAACAGATAGAAATTATAAAAAGGAGCCAAACAGAAATACTAAAGCTGATAATTATAATAAATGAAAGGAAAATTCAGTGGAGAAATTCAATAGCAGATTTAAGTAGCCAGACTCTTCTCAAGCAAGTAGAGCTATCTTCAAGTTCCATGCACTTAAAGAAGACAGAATAATGGAAATTATCGAGCCTCAGGAGTAAAAAAAAAAAGAAGAAGAAAGAAATGTGACTAGAGCTTATGGGATTTTGAAGACTCCATGAAGCAGACCTCCTACACGTGCACTATGAGATTCCAGGGGTAAAAGAGAAGGAAAGAGGCAGAAAGAATATATGAAGAAGTGATGGATGAAAACTCGCATAAGAAAGTTACTAGAGCTACTAAATGAGTTCAGCAAGATGGAGAGAACAAGATCAACAGACAAATATCATGTGTGTTTCTATATAGCAGTAATTAGCAATCTGAAAAAGAAATCAGGAAAGCAAATCCATTTGCATTAGCAACTAAAACTGGCTAAAAATTTTACCAAGGAGGTGAAAGACTTATACACCATAAACTATGAAACATTGCTGAAAGAAATTAAAGGAGACTTAAATAAACAGAAAAATATCACTGTGTTTCTAGATGGGATGGCTTGATATTGTTATCAATAATAGCAAAAGTGATCTATGGATTTAATACAATCCCTATAAAAATTCCAACAGCCTTTCTTGCAGAAATGCATAAAATGCATTGGAAATTCAAGACCCTGGATAGTCAAAGCAATATTGAAAAAGAACAAAGTAAGAGTACTCACACTTACCAATCTAAAACACAATACTGCTACACTAATAAAAACTGTCTAGTACTTATATAAGGATAGACATATAAACCAAGTGAACTGGACTGAGAATCCAGAAATAAACCCACACTTCTGTAGTCAATTGATTTTTAACAAAGGTGCCAAGGCCAATCAATGAGGAAAGAGTAGTCATTTCAGCAAACAGTGCTGAGACAAGTGGCTGAATTTCCACACACAAAAGAATGAGGTTGGAACCCTACCTCATAGCATATGAAAATTAGCTCAAAATGGATTAACAACTTCAATAAAGCTTTAGGAGAAAATATAAGGGTGTATCTTCAGAATCTTGTATTTGGTAGCAGATTAATAGATATGACACTAGAAGGACAAATAACAAAAGACAAAATAAATAAATTGGGCTTCATCAAAATAACAGCTTTTTGCATATCAAAGTGTATTATCAAGATTGAAAAGACAATCTACCTAAAAGGAAAAATATTTGGAAACCATATCTTTGATAAGGAGCTCTGGTAATGTAGTGCCTAAGGCACTTGACTGCTAATCAGAAGTCTGGCAGTTCAAACTCACCAGCCACTCCTCAGAGGGAAGGTTGGGCAAACTATTTCTGTAGTGTTACTGCCACGGAAACCCAAGGAGGGGTGGCTATGAGTCAGGTCTGACTTGATGGCACATAACAACAACAACAACATCCTTGATAAAGTTTTAATGTTCAGAATATATAAAAATCTCTACACTTAAGCAACAAAAAGACAGAGACAGCAATGAAAAATAAGCAAAGGATATAGACAGGCATTTGTCCAAAGAAGATATAGAAATGGCCAATAAGCATGTGAAAAGATACTCAACATTGTTATCAGGGAGACGTACATCGTACTACAATGAGATACCAGTTCACACTCACTAAGATGACTGTTATCAAAAATAGGAAAATAACAAGTGATGGTAAGGATGTGGAGAAATTGGAAACCTTGTGAATTTCTAGTGGGAAAGTAAAACGTTGCATGTGTTATGGAAAACATTTTGTTGGTTTGTCATAAAGTTAAACATAGAATTACCATATGACTCAGTAATTCCACTCCTGGGTGTATACCAAAAAAATTGAAAGCAGGCACTCAAACAGATACTTGTACACAGTGTTATTTTATGGCTTAGAAATAGGCCAGATACAAAATGACAGATGTTATGTGATCCAATTTATGTAAAATATCTAAGATAGACAAATGCATAGACATAAAATAGATTAGTGATTACCACAGGCTGGGGGAAGGGAAGAATGCAGAGTTTAACAAGTACAGAGTTTCTGTTTGTAGTGATCAAAAAGTTGTTATTTTTTTAAAAAATAGATAGTAGCAATGATTGCACAACATTGTGAGTGTGATTAATGCCACATGTACACTTGAAAGTGGTTTAAATGACAAATTTTATGTTGTGTATATTTCAGAATGATAAAAAACGTATTTGAGTAAATTTTATTTAAATTTATTCTTTAGTAAGTTGCAACTGTACAGCACCTAATCAGCAAAGAGTCATTATCTGATAAGGCTGTTTTCTAATTATTTTTTAAATCTGATACTGGACCCATGGGCAGCTAAGCAGCAGAAACATACTGGCATTTATTCAGTTAGCAAATATTTATTAAGCACTTTTTCTTTGTCTTTAGACAGGGATATGAAATAGAACAAGAAGAGACATGAGCTCTGTCTTAAAAGAGTTTAAAACCTGGTTGAGGGAGAGAGTAAAAACAAGAAAGACAAAGAGTTAAAAAAAAAAAAAAGAGGAATAAATCTTAATATAATAAAGTAGAAAATAAATGGAGGCTAAAATTGGCATTGACAGGAGAAGAAAGATTTTCTTAGGGAAAACTTCTGAGAAAAGTAAGTATTTACATTAACTGAGACATGAAGATTGAGAAGAAAGTCCAATGAGGAGCACAGAATAAACATTCCAGAGAGAGAAACAGTCTGAGTCTAGTGATAGATGAGGAAGTCAGAGAATGCGAAATTCCCTGGACTACAACTGCTGCCTACATCAACATCTATTGGTTCTATCCTAGTATCTTAAATGTATATACATTTCCTCTTTTAGGATTAGTTTTCACTTACTATTTTGAATACCAAAAGTGGAAGGTGGTCAACTCACTATGATAGGAATTCTTGGAGATGGGTTAGAATTCATCATGCTAATGTTGGAGTAAAACCCAAACTAAACCCATGGCTACTGAGTCAATATCAACTAATAATGACCCTATAGTCAGAGTAGAAATGTGCCCATAGGGTTTCCAAGGCTGAAAATCTTTAAAGAAGAAGACTGCATCATTTTTCTTCCACAGAGTGGCTGGTAGGTTGGAACCACAGACCTTTTGGTTAGTAGCCAAATGATTTAACCACTGTACCACCAGAGCTCCTTGACATAGGAGTAGGAGAACAAAATGAAGTCTATATTCTTTCTTAATGGACAACTGTTCAGGTGCTAGATGACTGAAATAATAATTTCATCCTTTCATTTCTAACATTCACTATAAGACTATTCTTTCTCATATTTAATCTAAAATCCCCATGCCATATATTTTTCTGGTCTCTTTTTCTCTCCTCTTGTATAAAGATAATTCAAATCAAACATTACCTGATGAGGTTCCATTAAAAAACAGTAATTATATGTCTTGTTTTCTCTTTCCTTCCTATATCAGTCAGGGTTTAAGAGAAGTAGAACCAGCAGGAGATATATATTATTGGAAGGAATGGATGCATGTGATTGTGTGAGCTGGTTAAGCAAGTCCAAAATATGTTGGACAAGCCATCAAGAAGGGCATGCTGGAATGAAGTTGCTAACTAAAGCTACTGTCCATAGGCAGAGTTCTTCTTTTCAGGAAAGCTTCAGCTCTGCTTTCAAAATCTTTCAGCTGAGAGTTCTGGCAAGATGGCGGACTAGGCAGAAGGACTGCACA
>NW_006921634.1:2513226-2519129 GCF_000298275.1 Orycteropus afer afer
TTTTTTTTTTTCCCCTTAGCTTCATTCACTGGGTTGGACTGAAGCAGCAATATCCCAATAGCAATGAATATACCTGGAACCCCTTATCTTGGTTTCAGATATCACTTTCCATTATCAAAAACCAAGGTTCTTTGATGGGATACCTGACTCTAGGACTGGGACAGAATATGTGCAAAATGAGTGTAAAATATCTTACTGTGTCAACAGGTAAGGAAATGCTCAAAGAATGATGGGAGCATGTCAAAAGAATATAGAAACAAGTTTGAAAGTGCTACCACCAGAAAAATCTGGGGAAATTTGAGCATTGAAATGAATAGCAATAGTAACAGATTGTGATCCATTGAACATAATAGGAATCCATGTATCTCTACTGATACAAATAAATAAACTGAAAGTTGATGAAGAATATGACATTTACATAGTCTTAAAGTATCTCTTTCCAAAATGATTATTAATTACAATGGGAAAAAGGATAACTTTTCAGTGGAGATATCTGACAGATCGTATCTTAATTAAGTAATCAAAGTCAACATCACCAATAATGGGGAAAATTGCAATTATAAACCACCTGAAAGAATGCAATGAGAACAACATCATTCTTTAATATTTATGCTCACATTAAATAACCTGAATTTAATCATGAGGACATGTTAAATAAGCAATCTTCAATGTATTAAGATGAAGAAATTCAAGGAAAGATGGAGTAAAGATGAAAAACCTAGAGACAGGAGAACACTCATCAGATTTTCACAATATCCTTAAGAAGAAGGCAGTGTGTATGTACGTGTGTATATGTATATATGTGTATATGTATACATATATGTATATTCATATATATGTGTGTATTATACACTCATATATGTTTTATTTATTCATTTGTTGTTATTGAACATACACACAGCAGAAAATACACCAATTCAACAATTTCTGCATATACAATTCAGTGACACTGATTATATTTTTTTGAGTTGTGCAACAATTCTCACTCTCCTTTCCTGGGTTGTTGCTCCCTCATTCACTTAAACTCATTATTCCCTAAGTGTTCTATCTAATCTTCTGAGTTGCTGGTACCAATATGGTCCCATGTACATGGTTCATACAAAAGCACAATGCTCAAGGCAGGCATTCTTTACTCATTAAGCTAAACTATAGTTTGATTTTAAGAAGATGCAGTGGATATTTTTAGTTTAAGTTTTAAAAATTATCTCAGGACAATTTGCTGAGACAATTGTCGTTGGCACCAGAAATGCCTTCTAAGGGACCAAAGATATGAAGTACATATCTAGTGTCTATAAAAAACTAGATATTTTATCTTCATCAAGTACTTTTATTTCTGTGTTCCATAATTCTCTTATTATCTAATCAGAATAAAAATATCTTATTTTATTTCCTAAGAGACTGGGTGGTGCAATGGTTAAAGTGTTCAGCTGACAACCAAAATGCTGGTGGTTTGAAGACTGGTAGGTAAGGGGCAATTGGGTGATTACATATCTATTCAATCCCTTGAAAATGTAGGGAACCAGTGCTCACTATTTGTTTTTAAGAATTATTTTCTTATATCCACAGCATATCCTGTGGACCAACACTTTTCAAACTTCACTGGGCATCAGGGATCTTGTTAAAATGCCAATCTTATACAGTAGGTCTAAGATGGGGCCTGGAGTTTTAAATCTCTAGTAAGTTTCCAGGTAATGCAGATGCTTCTGTCCATGAACCGCATTTTGAATTACAAGGGTCTTGACCACCATGAGGTATGTTGTTGTTGTTGTTGTTATGTGCCATCGAGTCAGACCCGACTTATAGCAACCCCTCCTTGGGTTTCTGAGGCCTTATCACTATGGAAGTAGATTGCCCCATCTTCCTTCCGATAAGTGGCTGGTAGGGTATAGGCAAGGTTAAATCATAAACTAAATGATAGTAAATACTGTATATATTTGTATAGTTCTTTCATGACTAACACAGTTTGTTTAACTATATTACAAATTGAAATGAGGGTTTACTTTTAGGGTTTTTATTTATTGGGAGAATTCTCTGTACAAAGTTTATGCAGAATTCAGTGTTGCAATGGTAGATACATGTACCTTTTTAAATGTCATTAAAATGAATCAATGGCTAATCAAAGTTCTCGATCTACTCTTCATTTCTTAGCAAATTTACTCTTATCTCCAATTGGCAGTATGCATTGGGGTTGATGTTTTGTCTGCCCATAGAACAGCAGTAATGGTTTCTGCCAGAGAGGAATACCATCTGTCCTCCATATCCCTGCATTCTGCATCCTCAGATTAAACAACCCTGGATGGGTAATATTTGAGAGAGAGAGAGAGAGATATTAAATGGTTAAAGCAATACTTCAAAGGTTAAGAGGGAGCAAACAGTGCAATTTATATAGCATTTATACTATATTAGGTAGTATAAATAATCCACAGATGATTTAAAGTGTATGGGAGTATATTCATAGTTATATGCAAATATTACACCATTTTATATAAAGGACTTGAGCATCAGATTTTTGTATCTGCGAGGGGTAGGGAGTTGTCCTGGAACCAATGACCCAAGAATACCAAGGGATGACTGTATTAGTATTAAATCAAATGTACTCAAACTCAAATTCACTGCCGTCGAGTCGGATCCAACTCATAGAAACCTCTCTGTGGGCTTCCAATATCACTGATTACCCAACCTTCCTTCTGAGGAGTGGCTGGTGGGTTTGAACCGCCAGCCTTCTGGTTAGCAGTCACATGCCTTAGGCACTATGCCACCAGAGCTCCCAATCAAATGTACAATCAATGTAATTCCATATCTTAACTCCTGTGAAGTGTGGGCTAAAGCTAAAGTGACACAGATTAAACATTTAATATAAAATAAAAGTAACATGGAGAGAAAAATCTTCAGATATTTGTCATCTGGACAAGAGTTATACTGTATTCATGGAATAACTTTCCTCTACAATCTATGAGACTAAAAATTATACAATGGTGGCACCAGAAATGCATTCTAACGGACCAAAGTGTTTTGATCTAAAGGAATTAATCTTTGAATTTGAGCTAGTGAGTACATTATTCTCCAAGGGTGTTCTTTTACATGCCTTGCACCTGCCTTATCAGAATCTCCTTTACAGAGGGAATTTCCTTCTCTTCTTTTATCCAAGCTCTGTCCCAGAAATGTAACAATCTACAGGTTATCCAAATAATTAAGCCAAACTACATCACCAAAATTTATGAGCAACATGCATGCACACACCCATACACACACATACTCAAACAGTACTAAAACACCAAACTTACTGCCGTCAAGTCAGTTCCAACTCCTAGCAACCCCTCCTTGGGTTTCCAAGGCAGTATCTTTACAGAAGTAGCTTGCCCAGTCTTCTTAAGTGGGGATAAAAGAAAAGCAATTTTGAGAATTTGTAGTCTCCAGTCAAAATGAAGACAATTGGAATCCTTAAACCTATTTTAAAAATCTAGCATCTTCACTAATTCAGATATAGTTCTTACTCAAGATGTTTGGAAAATCACTCACAGTCCGCCTAAGAGTTTAACCAAAAAAGATTTTATTAAAGCACATGTAATATTCACAGTGGGAATAAAACAGGAGAGAAAATAAGCCCAGACAAAAAGAAAGGAGATAAAAGAAATTTATGCAACAATAAAAGAAAAAAAAGCAATTTGATTTAGCAAAATACTTTGAGAGGTGGAGCAGAGTACTAACATGCTTCTTATCAAGAAAAGTAACAGCTCATGTTTAATTTTTAATTGTTTTCTCCGCTTTTTAATATGGCTCTAGTTTGGCATTAATAAGATCTTGTTATTAAAAATAAAACTATTTACTCTAAAGATGTTAATAGAATGTGTGCAAAAGAGCTGTTTTGAGAATAGGAAATTCTTGGTATGAATATCCAGCTCAGTTTGCTTCTAAAGTTCACAAAGGCATGTCTGAGATGATCACTTGTGTGTCCTAGATAGAATTATTACATTTCTCTCATTGTCAAAATCTGTAACATAGAATAGCGAGGAGGTGGACAAGAGTATTAAATGTTGTTAGAGCCCAGTCTTCTCTCCTTTTTCACCACTATGATCTACTGATGGGAGTTTCTATCAGAGGATCATAGTGGTGAAAATTCCATAGTGCTGCAGCACCCAGGAATTCTGAACCTCGAGTGAAGCAGCATTAAGATGCAGAGAATTCAACCTTGCTTACCACAGAATCAAATAAGGATTGCAGACAGCAGGTAATTTGATAAATCTCCAATTGAATATTTCATTTTGTAATTATTGTATGAATACTCGATCTTCTCAATATGTCAATACTCTTAGTGAATATCATCACCATCTTCTCTTGCATCCCAATAACAAAACCAGGGTTATTACATCCTCTTAGTTTTTCTTCACCTCCTCTGACAAGCTATATAATCTTATCATTTTTGTATCCCAACAATATGCTATCAAATATATAGTAACATCTCTGAAAAGATAATGTATGTACATATGTATGTATGCAAGTTTATTAAACTGACATAAAAGATGTGACACAAACAATTTCCAAATAATAATAAGATATAAAATACTCTTTATTGAAATTTCATAGAGCCAATTGATTCTCACAGATGGTTTGGTTGACTTTTTTCTTTCTTGCTTTTTCTTTCACTGTAATTTTGAATGCATAGCCAACCTACAATTGTAATTGATGAGCAAGTGTAGTTCTGACACGAATGTTGGTTCATATTTTCATTTATATTGATGAATAAGACAAAAGTGAAGCAAATAAGACATATGTGTGAATGGAACTTGTTAGTTAATGATGTGAGTGTCTTTGCTGAATTGGAAAACACTTTTCAAACATCAGCAGAATATTTCCTCAATTCTCATACTATTTAAAATGTAATGGTATAGACATGACACACTTTTATGGTTAATCCACATTAGCTTTTTCCCAACACTTCAGTCTAGAAGAAATAAAAAGTACTGTATTAAGCTCTGATTTCTAGCACTTACAGATCATGTGATTTAAGTGCATGCAGCATGGCTGAGTTTAAGCTAGAAAGATGACATCACCAAATGCAGCATTGGAAAGAAATGTAAAGAGAGATCTACAATTCCACATCATTCCCACCAAACACATAAAATAGATACAAAGAGTCTCAAGAGCACAGCAAATAGTAAAATATAATAAAATAATCAGGATGTGGTCAGTGTTGAACATTTATTACCTTTATTTTTAATATTGTTGTTGTTGTGTACCGTCGAGTCACACCTGACTCATAGTGACCCCTCCTTGGGTTTCCAAGGCAGTATCACTAGGGAAGTAGGATTGCCCAACCTACCTTCCTAGGAGTGGCTGTATTTTTAATATAGTACATTGTAAGTTTATATAATTTAGTTTTCATTAATAGTCATGTTAACAACCAGTGTACATAATTCTTGAAAATTTAACAATGGGCTCTCATGAGCCACTGGGAGCTGGTTCCAGCACACTATTGCATTATCTATCCCTCCAATAACACTAACCAGCCTAGGCTAGGCTAATAATTACCTCCCTGATCTGTGAGGGTAGACTGTGATGTGGCTTCATTGTGACCTGCTCTTGCTTCCCTCTGCACCTGGAAGGAGTTTACACAAATCTGTCCATGACAGTTTCAGCTTAAATCTTTCAATGGTTTCCTTTTATTTTGAAGATGAAACCAAATGCTTTATTATCATATAAACCTCCAAGTTCTAGAAAGTACGTTTCTCAATTGTTGTTGTTGTAGTTGTTGTTAGGTGCCATCGAGTCATCTCCAACTCATAGCGACCCCATGCACAACAGAACGAAACACTGCCTGCTCCCATACCAGCCCCACAATCCCAGCTATACTTGAGTCCATCATCGCAGCCACTGTGACAATCCATCTCAATGAAGGCCTCCCC
>NW_006921634.1:2521137-2521680 GCF_000298275.1 Orycteropus afer afer
AGATGATGCAGCTCTTTCCCAGTCCTATTTTGAGAGCCTTCTAACCTAACCAGACTATTTATAAAGTTGTGCAGTAATATATCAAACAGTGTTTCTTTGCTATTCATAAGGTTTTCTGTGGCCAATTCTTTGAGAAGTAGATGGCTTTTTCCTTCTTCCTAGTCTGTCTCAGTCTATAAGCTGGGCTGATACCTGTGCACCATGTGCATCCCGCTGGGTTTGAAACACCAGTGGCTTAGCCTCAAAACTCACATCAAACACATCACCATGGTAGGACAAACCGACAGACAAGTTTGTCTCCCTGTTGGAAACCTCTCATACTACCCTTACCTGGGTCCCTGTGGCTGACTCTTCCTCTGTCCAGATTCCTGGGCATTTTAATCCCCTTTCTCACACTCTCCCTCCTTGCTGCTTTAGGCATGCCTGAGTTCCCTCTCCTCACCTGCGGCTGACTGCTCCTCTGTCCAGGCTCCTGGCTTTTATTCCCCTTTCTCCCACCCTGCTGCTTTGAGCATGCCTGAGTTCCTTTTAATCCCCTTTCTC
>NW_006921634.1:2522615-2523919 GCF_000298275.1 Orycteropus afer afer
ATTCCTTAATCTTCCCCTAGCTTTATCTCCCCGATTCATTTATACAAAATACCCAAATTACACTTTTTACTGAAATGTCTTTGACCCACCTTCACTGAATCAGGTAGACTTTATCTATGCTCCCTGTATATGCAGCACATTCCTAGATGCAGCCAAAATTCAAATAGTGCTTCTATTTGACTATTTTCTCAATTAGATTGAGTGTTCCTTAACTAGAAGCTGACTAACATTTATTTGATTCTTCCAAAGTGCAGGACACTGTGCTAAGCATATTTCATATTTATCTCACTTGCCTTAACAAGATAAATAATATTGAACACAATAGGAAACAAAGGCTCATAACTCATATACATTCTGCCCACCGTCACATGTCTCACAAATGCAGGACCTCAGAATGAAATTCATATAGACATATCAATGGAGTTTTAAATTTGTTGCATTATGCCATACTTCCTGATTTCATCTCCAGGTGAATAATCCTAGAATAATACTTGGCAAAGAGCAATGATTAGTAACAATAAAGAGTTTCACTTGGAACTCCCCTGATTCTCACAGTGTATTTACTATAAATCAGCGAACACAAGGGTTGTTTGTTAGGGCACAGATATACCCCACTCCAGACCTACAAAATCAAAATGGAGGCATTAAAACACTAAACATTTCTCACTAAATATTGAGAAAGTCTAGTCTGAATAGATATATACACACACATATATAAATACACACATATATATGTATGCATATATATGTGTGTATATATACATATTTATTTATTAGATGTTCTTGAGTAGGTTTCAACTGATAACCCTATGTACAGTAGAACGAAACACTGCCAAGTCCTGTACCATCCCCACAATCTTCGCTACACGTGAGCCCATTGTCGTAGCTACTGTGTCAATCATCTCATTGAGGGTCTTCCCTTTCTTCGATGACACAACATGATATCCTTCTCTAGGGACTGGTCTCTTCTGACAACATGATCAAAGTGCATGAGACAAAGTCTAGCCATTCTCACTTCTAAGAAGCATTCTGGTTGTACATCTTCCAAGACAGATTTTTTCATTCTTCTAGCAGCCTATGGTAGTTTCAATATTCTTCACCAATACCACTACTCAAATACAACAGTTCTTCTTTGGTCTTTCTTAGTCATTGCCCAGCTTTCATGGGATATAAGGCTTTGGAAAGTACCATGGCCTAGGTCAGGTGCAACTTAGTCTTCAAAAGTGCTACTTTTGCTCCTTAACCCTTTAAAGATGTCTTTTGCTGCAGATTTGTGCAATACACTACATTGTCTGATTTCTTGA
>NW_006921634.1:2524904-2526672 GCF_000298275.1 Orycteropus afer afer
TAGTGATACTGCCTCGGAAACCCAAGGAGGGGTCGCTATGAGTCGGGGCCAACTCGAGGGCAAATAACAACAACAATCTGAATATCATTTCATATTTCCTTATTCACAGATTTTCAGACTTCACTGAATATCATCCATGTGATGCTATTTATTGCCAGTTTTAAATTCAAATTTGAAAGTAAGCTTATAAGAGATAAACAACATTATTTTCACATAGTATTTACTCTGTACTGCCTTTCTCAGCTTTTTGAACTTAAGTTCAAATGAAAATTATTCTAGGTTAAATAGCTTCCTCTAAAGCCATAAAAATATGTTTCTAATCCTTTGCAAACTTAAGAGCTTTTGCTTATTAACTGGAATTGGAATTTCAATTATTTAACCTGGTGTAGAAAAAGCTAACTTTAAAAATTGAAATGGACATAAATTCACTCTATGAGTCGGGGACCCACTCCATGGTGGCTAATGAGAAAAACAACAGTATTACCAATTACTACCATTAATATCAAGAAAAGTTTAAATTTCCTTTCTTTGTATATTGCTTCTATTATTTTGGACTCTTTGATTTAATATAGTGGAAACTATCTTACAACAACTTTACTTTTCAAATAAAAACTATTTTTAAAAAATATGGAGGGAATTTATTATAAAAATACAGGGATACATCACAGCAGCTAAAGTGATGGATTCAAATGCAGCTAGGCCAAATAAATGGATTGGAAAAAGGAAAGGGAATACAAAAGGAAACATGTAAAGGATTCTTTTCCCCTCTCTCATTTCTCTTCTCTTTCTATATCTATTTCTTTATTCTCTCTGCAGATTAAGTTTTCTGATGTTCAGTTTACAAAGTAGAAGATCATTTCATCACAGTTCCTGGATTTTAAATCTCCTCTGCTCAAGACACAAGCCCAGAGTGAGACTGGAAAATCTTAATCCCAATTCCAAATTCTCTCAGAGGAGGCTCTAACTTGAGTTTTTCTCAGTATCTCACCACATAATATAAACATGATTATTTTGGTCTGTATTAGTTTTCTATTGTTGAATAACAAATTACCACAAATGTAAAGGTCTAAAACAGCACATATTTATTATCTCATAGTTCCCCTGGGCCAGGAGTTCAGCCACAGTTTAGCCCAGTCCTCTGCTCAGGTCATCACAAAAAGGCAATACATGAGCTATTTTTATATGAAAGCTTAACTAGGAAAGCTCTGCTTGTAAACTTACTAAGATTATTGACAAAGTTCTATGGCTGTATGGCTGAAGGTCCAGGCTTCTTAGTGGCCATTGACTGGAGACCATCTATAGATCCTAGAGGTCACTTGCAACTTTTTGCTATGTGACCCTCTCCATAGGCAGTTCACAATGTGGCTGTTGGCTTCTTCAAGGCCAAAGGACAATTACTCTCTACAGTCTGTTAAGAGTATTCTTATATATCAAAATATGTTCAAGGAAGCAAAATTCATTACCTTTGCTATATAATATCACCTAACAAAGGGAGTGATACCTTATCATACTTTTCATATTCTACTGGTTAGAAGCAAGTCAGAGTTCCCACCACACTCAAGGGTAAGGGATTATAAAAAGGTGTGGCTTATTGGGGGTTACTTTAGGATGTGTTTGCCACAAAGATCCACGTTTATGTCCTATAGATTGGTAGGGAGGAACATGGAAAAGACTAAAAGAATTCCCAGAGGAAAAAATATTATTATAAACTAGATGAGCTGGGAAACACAATAAAAGATATCTATAACATTATGGGAGCTCTGGTAGC
>NW_006921634.1:2527017-2528282 GCF_000298275.1 Orycteropus afer afer
CCTAGTGCAACTCTATGGAAGTCCAAACAATGACACCAGTCTTCTGTCACTAGTTTCTGACTCTATCGAGAATGCCTCTAACACTTCTTCCTTAAATATAGTTTTAAATTTGAGTAGGTGTTGTTATTCACTTTAAGATACCATCATTTGATTTTTAATTAACAAAGATATTTAATTCAAGCTGGATTTTAAACATTATTACATGTCTTTTAGACATCATCCAGATGTAGTTTTTCTCTTTTGGTCAGTTAATATAATTAGTTACAATGATATATTTTCTAATTTTGAACCATGTTCACACTTTCAGAATAGATCCTACTTAGATTTGAATCACTTAAAAAATGCTATGGAAGTTGATTTATCATTAATCTGAGGTAGATATATATACATTTAGTTTAGTCTTCAATATACTTTTCTTGTGCTATTTGTCTCATTTTTTTTTTCTTTTAAGAGCTTGTTTTACATTCAACATAATGCATACATTTAGTTTCATTCTCCATTCACCATGTCCAACCCTAACCCAGTCTCCTCCCTACCCTGTAACCTCACCCTGTGCCCCTCATATTTATGCACTCCTGTTTGTCCTGCATTTCCTCAATTTGAATGTTGGTCCTCTGGTGTCCTGGGGTCTATTGCTATAAGGGATGCATTACCATAGAGTATGTGGGTGCATCATTCTCGGTTGAGTGGTCTGTGTGTACATCTGGTTAACTATTGGGCTGAGAGACAGCCCCTGGGGACATTTCATTCTGGGCGCAGAATGTATTCCAGGGCCATAGTATTGGGGGTCTCACCAGATATCATCTGACCAGTAATTCTGGTCATTATTGAGTTTTTGGACTTTGTTCCACATTTTCCCTCCCACTCTATCCAGAATCTCCAGATTTAATCCTTTCCTGAGTGGTTGGCATTGGTAGCTGGGCACCATCTAGTTCTTCTGGTTTTGAGGGCCATTGTGTCCTATGTCAGATTGCATCCAAATGCCCTTTGTTTTTTATTTGTTTGTTTGTTTATTTGTTTTTTGCATTTTCTTCATTTTTGATGCTAGGAGATCATTAGTTGCATCTTAGATGACCACTTGAAAGCTTTTAAGACCCCACTCACTGCTCACCAATATAGGATGTGGAGCAAGGCTTTTATGTATTTTGTTGTGCCAATTGAGTCTGGTGTCCCCTAGTACTATGGTCCTGAGACAGTAGAACTGTTGGATCTCTCTCCCATAGTGTCTGGGTGTCTGTGAGGGATTACTCTGTGTCTGTCTTCTA
>NW_006921634.1:2530832-2531350 GCF_000298275.1 Orycteropus afer afer
ATGTATCTGTTGCTTAAAGGAACCTAAAAACGTTTTAGTAAAACTTTATGATTTTTTTATAACTACAATCTCATCTATGACAATTTTTCCATTGCATTTCTCCTTTCTGTGTCAATTTTATTCATTTATATTTTGTTTAAAAGTTATTCATTTATTTTAAATTTACAGATAACATGTCTTAGAATTATAAATCTTATATTTTGATACTTACTCTTTATCTGTTTTTTCCCACATCTAAGCTTTTCTATTTTTACTCTCCTTTCATGTATTTATATGAATATTATTATCTTTACTTATAATATGTATTTGTATCCTGACTAAATACTATGAAATATATTGGCATAAATAGTTTACAGAAATTTATAGACAAGATATGAGTTTCTCTCCATAAATATGATACGCATATTTTAAATTATAAAATCTATTTTTGTGTGAGGACATTGATACTAGTTTATAATGCTGGTAAGGTTGTCAATTAACAGTATTTAGATTGCTAATTAGACAACAGCTGAGAAAAA
>NW_006921634.1:2533410-2534746 GCF_000298275.1 Orycteropus afer afer
TTTGTTTTTAGGGAGCTTACAACTAGATAAGGAGTATATATAACCAAAAAGTTCAGGCTGATAGCACAGAAATTAAGGAACAGAAAAAAAGAGCATTCTGATAGATAAAATAAAGTGGTGGGTTGAAGCCTCATGATTGATAATATTGTTATTGTGGTTACCTAGTGTCGCTCTGACAAGAATATACCACAAATGAGATGGCCTTAACAAACAGGAGTTTATTCTCTCATAATTTGGAGGCTTTAAGTCCAAGTTCAAAGTGCCAGGCTCTAAGGGCTGAGTGAAAGCCCCTCATCCTTGGGCTTCAGCTCTGCCTCTTGCTCCCACCCCACTGAAGCTAGAGGCATCTCTTCACTCAAGCAGCTGCTAGTGGCTGCTGAGGCGAACAAGCCCAAGGTCGACAAATAAAATGGCACAGTCCCAATGTAACCAAACCACACAGCCAGCCATTAATTCAAGTCCATTGTAAGTCCTAAGGTTGGCAGAGCATGGCAGGCTGCTGAACAGCTACACGGCTACATGCAGGGTCCTAGCATGCCATAAGCTAGAGACTATCCCTAAGGCTTCTCCTTATATACAGAAAGCAGACCATATTCCAAAGGCAGCTACTCAGCTGCTTGTGGTAGATCCCACCATGGAGTTGATTGCCTCATGGGAAATAATTACCACCAGCTGCCCAGCCACTCAACCAGGCCCAGGCAACTTGACATACAAATTTAACTACCACAGTTGTTAAATTTTGCTGTGCCTCAGTTTCCATGTCTACCAAATGGAGATGGTTTCAGAAAGCAGTTGTGAGAACTAAATGTGTTAATTTATATAAAGCATTTAAAACAGTGACTAGCCAACACTGAGTGCTTTATAAGTAATCGCTATTGTTAACATTGTTTTCATTACTATCATTATTGTTAGAAACTCCTCCAAATGGCTGCACTCACTTTGATCCTAACCATAACTTAACTGGATCAACAAGATGAATAGTCAGATGGGAGAGTGGATACTCACATTAGCTATAGGTTTTCTGTATGCCAATTACAATGTTAAACATTTTATGTGGGCTGGTTCATTTCCTTTCCGTAACAAATTATTCAGACTTATAACGATTTCCTGTAAATTCTATGAGAGTAGTTGCTGAGTTAGTCTTGCAACTATTTCCTAATGTTTGTGAGGCATGAAAACTAATCAGAATATATTTGTTGAGTGAAAGCATCAATAAATATATGAACTAAAAATTGTATAAATGAGTAAATAAATGAATGAGGGAGTAGAAAATAAGAAAGATTAAATAACTTTGTCAAACTCACATAGCTGGTATGGTAAAGCTGGAATTCAAATA
>NW_006921634.1:2535301-2537276 GCF_000298275.1 Orycteropus afer afer
TTTTTTTTTTTCCTATACTCTGCTGCCCACGCCATTTCCAGTTTTTTCTTCTCCACACTATGAGGGCTCATTTCTTTACTCTGCAAAATAAGTCACGTAATTTGAATTATTTAGTTACCCTGCGATATCTTAAGGAACTCTGGTGGCGTGGTGCCTAGGCATTTGACTGTTAACCAGAAGGCTGGTGTTCAAACCCACCAGCCACTCCCCAGAAGGAAGGTTGGGCAATCTACTTCTGTAGTGATACTGCCTCAGACCTGAGGAGGAGTCACTATGAGTTAGGTCTGACTTGATGGCAATGGGTTTGTGATCTTAGAGGTGTGGATCAATTTATTTGGACCTCAGTTCCTACAATCATAATAATTTCTTTGTAAATGTTTTTCAGTAGAAAATATTTGAGAATTGGTCAGTCAAGTTCCCATGGTGTATAAACATTTTCAGGTTGTCAAGTATTCCATGGCTTCCATGACCTTTCTGCTGCTGCTTCTAGCTTCAGCCTTGGCTAGTCTTACTCTAATGTAAATCTTCAATAATGGAAATTTCCCTAGTTTTCTGCACATACCATGCTGTTTATACCTCCACACATTTTTCACATTGTCTCTCACTGCCTGGAATGTGAAAATTAGATGAATTACCATTATGTTGAGGTTTTATTTCCTAAAACTCTTGATGGAGTACCTATGTGCCCAGCTTTGTACTCTTTTACTCCTGTGCAAATGTATATATGCCTTACTAATAACTTCATCATACTGAATCTGTATTTCTGAACTTTTTAGCAAATATAAGCAATTTAAATAAGGGGACCATATTTAATGCATCTATATGCATATACTATGCAGTGCAATGTTAGAGATATAGAGACTTCATAAATATATTTGAATCCAACTAAGAAAATGTTATTGGTAAATGAATTTTTTGTAAAGATTTATCTTATCCATCTACATCTTTATATAATTATAGGTAGGTAAGTATCCAAAAACTATCACAAAGCTTTAGAACAGCCTACTTCCATTTCAGACAGATTAGCTAATGACAAACCAGGGCTTCTTGTTAAACAGAGCAAAACTTTTTCCAATCTTGACAATCAAATACAGTAGAAGGATTGTAAAGAAAGCACTGCATTCTTAATTACAAAGCATATAAAGCTAGGAAAGAACCAGAGGTACACTGTGTCTTAAGAAAATTACAGCATAACCCCAACCCATCACAGTCTTTGGTTAGTTTAGGGTTATCAGCCACTGCACTATTGGCTTACTTAAAGGAAACCCCTCTTTGGAGAATGATAATATCATCTACAGCATATTCAATTTTTTTATATGCAATGACTGCCATTCAGTCAAACTTGATTAACTACATCAAAAGCAGAGCTACTTGATAAAAAAATAAAGTCACAAAATAGAAACAGAATATGAGATGATCTAGATATTGCAGTTGTCTGACAAGGACTTTAAACTAAATAATGTTAATATAAGGAAAATGGAAAAATAGATGAAAAGATAAAGATTTTATACAACACTATCCAATAAGCAGTCTAGAATTATAAAATAAAGTATCTGAAATTGAGCATTTTTTACTTAGGAATAAGTGAAGATTAAAAAAATTCAGAACTGCAAATAAGACAGTAGAAAGCATGTAAAATATAGAAAATGTCATTGAGAGATATAGAGCAATATGAAGAGGTCAAAGAAATTTAATTGGAGTCCCAGATAGAAAGGAGAGAGATAAAGGGGCAAGGAAATATTTCAACAGGTAGTTGATATTTTCCAAAAATGTATACACACACACACACACACACACATATATAATCAGTTCATAGATTCAAGATTCATCAATGGAATAAGTACAAAGAAAATCACACCTATTCAGATTATGGTCAATCTGCTGTAAATCAAACACTAAGAGAAAAATTATAATAACAACCTGAATTAGATGCATTTTTATTGACATATGTTGTATTTCTATTAAAATGTTTTTT
>NW_006921634.1:2537376-2556599 GCF_000298275.1 Orycteropus afer afer
TTTATTAATATAAAATATTAGTACTTCTTTTTGCTTCAAAAGAGCAAAAAAATTAATCAGGTGACTTCTCAATCCAAATAAGAGAAGCCATACAGTATATAATGATAGCTTTAAAGTTCTGAAATAAAATAATTTCCAATATAGAATGCCATGTCTTGTAAAAATATCCCACAGAAATTGGTTGGAATTTAGATGTTTTCTGACAAACAAAACAATAAGAGGATTTTTTGTCCATAAAATATGCTCTAAAAGACATACTAAAGGAAATTATTCAGGTGGAGGAAAATGATGACAGAGGAAAGCATAGAATTAAAGGAATGTATGAAAGAAAACAATAAGAATGTGTGGAAATGTAAATGAACATCAAAATAAATTTGATTATGCAAAACAATAACTGTAATGCCTTGTAGGATTAAACTATATAAAATTTTAAAGTGCATGATAAAATTATCATATAAGGTGGAATATGGGTAAATGAAGTTAAATTGTTCTTAGATTCCAGCATTACTGGGAAGGTAGCAAAGTGACAGTTTCTACTGGACTCCAGTAAGTCAAGAATACACATTTAATTTCATATGTAACAATTAGAATTTGTAAAAATGCCTATGTAATGAATTAAAAGAAAGAGAAAAATGTGGAATAAAAATATCTGATAGAATCCAGGGAAGATAAGAAAATAGAAGAAAAGAAATACAAAATACATCAATCAACTAGAAACAACTAGTAAACTGGCAAATAAAAATCCAACTACTTCAGTAGTTATATTAAATGTACCATAAAAAAAAAAAATTGCCTTTGATTTTTTGGGGCTTAGGGCTTATAGTGACCCTATATAGGACAGAGTAGAACTGCCCCATAGAGTTTCCAAGGAGATAAATGTTTCTCAGAAGCAGACTGCCTCATCTTTCTCCCACAGAGCGGCTAGTGGGTTTGAATCATTGACCCTTTGGTTAGCAGCCAAATTCTGCAACCATTGCACCACCAGGGCTCTTAACCACTGCTATCTCAAACCCAGTGCCATGGAGTCTATTAGACTCAGAGCAACCTCCCTTGGGTTTCCAAGACTGTAAATCTTTACCCCAATATATTGCCTCATCTTCCTCCCAAGGAGCAGCTGGTGGGTTTGAACCAACGATCTTGTAGTTAACAGCCAACTGCCTTACTCACTATGCCACCAGATCACCTAACCACTGCTCTATTAGGCATTAAATACTCCAAGTTAAAAACTAGTTTGTAAGACAGAATTAACGGACAAACAAAAACCCATAAACAAATATACCAAAAAAAAAAAACCTGAAAAACAAAAACAAATAAATAAAAAGATCTATGTTCTGCCTATAAGAAATATATCTCAAACATTCAAAAATAACAAAAGCAAACATTATACAGATATACTAATATAAGAAAAACTATACTTTAACACAAAAATAATTGCTGAAGGTTAATAATGATGTTTTAATTATAAAGAGACCAATTCATCAAGAATATATCATAATTATGTATGCATGCACAGAATCTCATAGATATAATATGTTTAAAACAGAAATTGACAGAATTAAAATGAGAAGTAAGAAAAATCCACATTCATGATGGAACTTTTTCACACCTTTCTTTCAAGAGCTAATGGGACATGGAGATCAAAAACCAAAAATAAAAGCATCATGAATACAGAGGATCTAAACAACACAATTAAATAGTAATTGTGTATACAAATATGTAACTTGCAATTTACATATACAGAAAACAACATCTAACAATTACAGTATAAATTTTCTTCTCAAGCAGTCATTGAAAAATTAACAAAATTAACCATAGACAAACAATAAAGTCACAGCTGTCATTGTTAAAATGGTATTACTTTCTCTCCAATTCTTACTTCAAGATACCTGAAATTGAGGAGGAAGGCATAAAAGAATTTTTGCTTATAGTAAAATTTTACTCAAGATATTCTTAGACATAAATTTTACTAAAAGCAATTCACAAACACAATTTTAAATCAACTTGCATTACATTTACATTTAATAGCTACCATAAAAAGGTAAACTTATGCCTCAACAATCAGCTTGTAAGATAATAAATGTGTTTTTATCTGGTTCTATTTTATTGTATTTGAGCCAGGTACTACAATACTTCTAATAAAGGGGGGTTATATTAATTTTTCTGCATCATTTTTTATTTTGAATAATTTAATATAATGTAAACCATAAGCAGGCTCCAAGTTCATATAGCACTGAGTTAAAATCCTGCACTTTGGAGTCTGATTGATTTGCATTTGAATGTAATTTTGCTTTTTGATAACTGTGTGATCTTGGACAACTTAAACAACCTCATCTACAAAACGGAAATAACAATGTTCGTTATTGGTGATGAGCATTGAGTGAGGTAATTTATATAAAACGGTTAGCAGATTGCTGAGCATTTTGTAAACTCAGACAAAACTGTGGCTATTTTTCTCCTTTTCATCAGCACAGAACTTCACAAAGGTATCATCTTAGAGTCCTATATCCTTACACCTCCTCAAGTAATGTGGCCAAGGGGTTGTGGGGGGGGTAGAAGAGAGGGACAAGGAATATTGGAAATTATTTTGAAAACATAAGAGTAAAGGAAATAATTCCCTAGGAATTTAGAAATGAAGTGATTCAAAAATTACAACTCAGCTTTAATAGAAAAACCAAACCTAACTCACTGTGATTGAGTAGATTCTGACTCATAGCAACCCTCATTGCATTTCCAAGGCTGCAAATCTTTGCTGAAGTAGATCACCCCATGCAAAGCAAGTGGTGGGTTTCAATGGCTAATCTTCTGGTTAGCAACCAAATACCTCATCCACTACACCACCGGAGTCCCTTTATTGCTTAATAGAAGCAGCTCTAATTACAAAAGAATACCTCTTGAAGTCAAAGAAGGTTAAAATTTATTTAATACTCACTCTCCAGACAGAAGAAAGGATATAATTGTAAATCTTACAAAAACATATCATGTCTATGTAACCAATGTTTTCATAAAATAGTGTTTAAATGGTCACTGGGCAATATTTGCTTTTTAGGTCCTCCTTTATCTATGTCATAATTATTGGTCAATCTCCTCTCTAATTAATAGTTGCTGTTGTTGTTGTTATTATGTACCATCGAGTCAGACCAGATTCATAGCAAACCCTCCTTGAGTTACTGAGGCGGTATCACTACAGAAGTAGATTGCCCAATCTTCCTTCCGAGGAGTGGCTGGTGGGTTTGAACTGCCAGCCTTCTGGTTAGCAGTCAAATGCCTTAGGCACTACGCTACCAGAGCTCCCCTCTAATTAATAGAGGATATATTTTTTCTATTCATATGAGTCAATAACTTCAATCAGATTAAGATCAAGTTTAATAGACATGAGAGCTATTGTGTATCTTCAACAAGAAACTACATTATGTTTGTTTTTTTCTCTAACAAGCTGACTTAATAGTCCACATATCAGAAAGCATTATTTCCTTTATTTCCAAGTTCTTGGAGGCAGAGAATCTGATATCCATATCCAAATATC
Organism: Orycteropus afer afer; assembly: GCF_000298275.1. NCBI lineage: Eukaryota > Metazoa > Chordata > Mammalia > Tubulidentata > Orycteropodidae > Orycteropus > Orycteropus afer. The sequence goes on from NW_006921634.1 coordinate 2,540,900, forward strand.
TCTAAAATCACAACATTGTATGTTTGTAGAAATGGGTTAATAATTAAACCTTTTGAAAGAAAAGAAAGCAATTTCTAACTTTATGTTTATTCTAAGTGTAAAAATGCTAACCAGCAGCTTGCTTATCTTGCTCACCATAGTGCACAGAAAGTATAGATAGGATATAATATACATAACCCAAAAACAAACCAAACTCACAGTCAGCTAGTTGATTCTGACTTGTAGCAACCCTCATTGGGTTTCCAAGGCAGTAAATCTTTACGGCCACCACTTGTCTGTCAGTTTGTCATACTGTGGTGCCTTGTGTGTTGTTGTGAGGCTGGAAGCTATGTCACCAGTATTTCAAATACCAGCAGGGTCACCCACGGTGGACAGGTTTTAGCTAAACTTCCAAACTAAGACAGGCTCAGAAGAAGGAAGGGGCCATCCCTTTCTCAAAGAATTGGCCAGTGGATGATACCTTATGAATAGCAGTGAAACACTGTCTGATATATATTCCTGGACGACTTTATGAATAGCCCTGAAACATTGGCCCATACAGTGCCAGTAGATAAACCCCTGTGGTTGGAAGGGACTCAAAATATGACTGGGGAAGAGCTTCCTCTTCAGAGTAAAGCCAACCTTAATGATGTGGATGGAGTAAAGCTTTCAGGACCTCCATTTGCTGATGTGGCATGACTCAAAATGGAAGAAATAGCTGCAAACACCCATTAATAATCGGAACATGGAATGTACTAAGTATCTATCTAGGAAAATTGGAAGTTGTAAAAAATTAAATGGATCACATAAAGATTGATATCCTAGGCATTAGTGAGCAAAAATGGACAAGTTTTGGCCATTTTTATTGAAAACATTAATTTAACATATATAAATTGTATATATAGTTTTTAAAAAAACATGTTGTTGGTAAACACTGAACTTTTCATACAAGGATTATTTAATTTTCACTCACTCTTGACATGTTTATACAGTTCAAAACTGTGAGAACTTGAATTCAATGCTATTGTCTTGTTTTCCTGAGTCTTCCAAGGTTTCCACCTTTGACACAGTGCAGTCATACCGCTTTTATATCACTTGCATTAATGGAAGATATTTGAGTTTTCTTTTTCTGACAGGCTTCTGCCTTACACAGATTCTGGCTTTCACAGGTTTTACTTTATTTCTAAATACAAATTTTGCTTGACAGTTGGGATTCTAGTGCTCTCTGGTGTAATTCCATGAGCTTGGGAGTCCCAAAAAGATATGTCAGGTCCTACAGCTGAATAAAATAAATGATCTATGATGCCAGAAATGACAAATTAAAGAGGAATGGAGTAGCATTTATCATCACAAAGAATGTTTCAAGATGTATCCTGAAGTACAATGGTGATGCTGATAGGATAATATTCATATGCCTACAAGGAAGACCAGTTAATACTACTATTATTAAAATGTATGCACCAACCACCAAAGCCAAAGATGAGGAAATTGAACATTTTTACCAACATCTGCAGTCTGAAATTGACCAAACATGGAATCAAGATATGCTGATTATCACTGGTGATTGGAATACAAAATTTGGAAGCAAAGAAAAATCCCTGGCAGGTGGAAAATATAGCCTTGGTGATAAAAATAACGGCAGAGATTGCATGATAAAATTTTGCAAGACCAATGACTTATTCATTGCAGATACCTTTTTTTCAAGAACATAAATGAACACATGGACTTTACCAGATAGAGTACACAGGAATCAGATCAACTACATCTGTGGAAAGAGACTATGGAGAAGCTCAGTATCTTCAGCCAAAACAAGGCCAGGAATTTATTGTGGAACATACCATCAAGTGCTCATATAAAAGTTCAACTTGAAGCTGAGGACAATTAAAACAAGTCCATAAGAGCCAAAATATGACCTTGATTACATCCTTCCTGTATTTAGAGACCATCTAAAGAATAGATTTGGTGCACTGAACACCAATGACCGAAAATTAGGGAAATAGTGAGATGACATCAAGAACACTGTCCATGAAGAAAGCAAAAGCTCATTAAAAAGACAGGAAAGGAAGATAAAAACACAATGGATAACAGAATAGACTCTGAATTTTACCCTTGAATGGACAGTAGCTAAAGCAAATGGAAGAAATGACAAGATAAAAGAACTGAACAGAAGATTTCAAAGAGCAGCTCAAGAAGACAAAGTGAATTATTATAATGAAATGTCATATGTTCTTGCCAAAAGAGAAGAACATGCTTAGCATTTCTCAAGCTAAAATAACTGAAAAAAATAATTCAAGCATCAAGTTGCAAAATTGAAAGATTCTGTGGGCAAAATATTGAATGATGCAGGAAACATCAAAAGAAGACAGATGGAATACACAGAGTCACTGTGCCAAAAAGAAGTGGTCGATGTTCCTCCACTTCCAGAGGTACCAGATGATCAAGAACCAATGATATTGAAAGAAGAAATCGAAGCTGCACTGAAGGAAGTGGTGAAAAACAAGGCTCCAGGAACTGATAGAGTACCAATTGAGATGTTTCAACAAATGAATGCCATGCTGGAGGCACTCGCTCGTGTATGCTAAGAGATTTGGAAAACAGCTATCTAGCCAACTGACTGGAAGAGATCCATATTTATACTCATTCCAAAGAGGCGTGATCCCACAGAATGTGGAAGTTATCAAACAATATCATCAATACCACATGCAAATAAAATCTTGCTAAAGATAATTCAAAAGCAGTGGCAGCAGTATATTGACAGAGAACTTCCAGAAATGCAAGCTGGATTCAGAAGAGGACATGGAGTGAGAGATATCATTGCTGAAGTCAGATGGATCTTGGGTGAAAGCAAAGAATACCAAAAAGATGTTTACTTGTGTTTTATTGATTATGCAAAACCATTTGATTGTGTGGATCACAACAAATTGTGGATGACATTGAGAAGAATGGGAATTCCAGAACACTTACTTGTGTTTATGAGGAACTTGTACATAGACCAAGAGGCTGTTGTTCAAACAGAACAAGGGAATACTGCATGTTTTAATATCAGGAAGGAAGTACGTCATGGTTGAATCTTTTCATCATACTTATTCAATCTGTGTGCTGAGCAAATAATCTAAGAAGCTGGACTATCTGAAGAAAATCATGGCATCAGGATTGGAGGAAGACTTATTAACAACCTGTGATATGCAGATGACACAACTTTGCTTGCTGAAAGTGAGGATGACTTGAAGCACTTACTGATGAAGATTAACTTCCAGTCTACAGTATGTATTACAATATTGTTCTGAAAGTTCTAGCTGGGAAACTAGGCACAAAACAGAAATAAGTTGCATCCAAATTGGAAAGGAAAAAGTAAAATGCCTTGCTTTGTACATGAAAAGATCTTATATGTAGAAAACCCCAAAGAATCCACTAAAAAACACTTACAACAAAGAAATTTAGCAATTTTTAGTGTACAAATCATTTTACAAAATTCAGTTGTATGCCTACAAACTCATAATGAAGATTCTGACAATGAAATTAAGAAAATAATTTATGATGACATTAAAAATAATAAAATAGAAATAAAGTTGACAAAAAAAATATATGAATTTTACATGGAAAAGTTCAAAACATTGTTGAAAGAAATTATAGACCTAAATAAATGTGACCATATTCAATGTTCATGGATCAAGTTTAAGATGACAGTACTCTCTAAATTGAGCTACAAATTCAACTCAATCTGTATCGAAATCTCAGGGTTTTTTATTTTCCAAAAAAATGTAAACTTATCCTAAAATACATATGGAAATTCTTGCAATTCAAAAAAGCTAAAATAATCTTGAATTGTTGGTGTTAGGTGCTGTTGAGTTGTTCCTGACTCATAGCAATTCTATCCACAGCAGAACAAAACACTGCCCATTTCTTGTGCCAGCCTCAAGATCCTTGCTATACCTGAGCCCATCATTGCAGCCACTGTGTCTATCTTGTTGAGGGCCTTCCCCTTCTTCATTGAACCTCCACTTTATCAAGCATGATCTCCTTCTCCAAGGAATGGTTCCTTCTGAAAACATGACCCAAGTAGGTGAGATGAAGTCAGGCCATTCTCACTTCCAAGGAGCATGCTGGCTACCCTTCTTCCAGGACAGATTTGTTACTCCTTTTAGCAGACCATGATACTCTTAGCATTCTTCTCCAACACCTCAACTCAAAAGTCTCAACTCTTCTTAGGTCTTCCTTATTCATTGTCCAGCTCTCAAATGCATATGAGGTGATTGAAAATACCATACCTTGGGTTAGACACACTTCAGTCTTCAAGAAGATATCTTTGCTCCTCAGTACTTGAAAGAAGTCATTTGCAGCAGATTTGCCCAATGCAATACGTTGTCTGATGTCTTAACTGCTGCTTCCATGGGTGTTGATTGTAGAACCAAGTAATATGAAGTCTTTGATAACTTAAATATTTTCTCCATTTATCATGATGCTGCTTATAGGTCTAGTTGTGATGATTTTTGTTTTCTTTATATTGAGGAGTAATCCATACCTCAGACTGTAGTTTTCAGTCTTCATCAGTGATTCAAGTCATCCTCACTTTCAGCAAGCAAGGTGTGTCATCTCTGTATCACAGGTTGTTAATGAGTTTTCCTCCAATCCTGATTCCACATTCTTCTTGGATTATTTGCTCAGTTCTTGGATTATTTGTTCAGCATACAAATTGAATAAGTATGGTGAAAGAATACAACCTTGATGCATTCCCTTCTTGATTTTGAACTATGCAGTATTCTCTTGTTCTGTTCTAATGACAGCTTCCAGATCTATGTATAGGTTCCTCATGAGTACAATCAAGTGTTCTGGAATTCCCATTCTTCTCCATGTTATCCATAATTTTTTTATGATACATACAATCTAATGCTTCTGTATAGTAAATAAAACACAAGTAAACATCTTTCTGGTATTCTTTGCTTTCAGCCAAGATCCATCTGACATCAGCAGTAATATCCCTCATTCCACATCTTCTTCTGAATCCAGCTTGCATTTCTGGAAGCTCTCCATCAATATACTATTGCAACCATTTTTGAATTATCTTCAGTAATATTTTACTTGCATGTGATATTAATGATATTGTTCAATAATTTCCACGTTCTGTGAGATCTTTGTTTGGAATGGTTACAAATATGGATCTCTTCCAGTCAGGTGGCCAGGTAGCTGTTTTCCAGATCTCTTGGCATAGCCAAGTGAATGCTTCCAGCACAGCATCCCTTTGTTGAAACATCTCAATGGGTATTCTATCAATCCCTGGAACCTTGTTCTTCACCAATTCTTTCAGTGCAGCTTTGACTTCTTCCTCCAGTACCATTGGTTCTTGATCATACACCACCTCCTGAAATGAATGAACATTGACCAATTATTTTTGGTACAGTGACTCTGTGTATTCCTTTCTCTTCTTTTGATATTTCCTGCATTATTCAGTATTTTTCCCATTGAATCTTTCAATATTGCAATTTGAGGCTTATTTTTTTTTCCTCAGTTCTTTCAACTTGAGAAATGTCAAGTGTGGTCTTCACTTTTGATTTTCTAACTCCAGGTCTTTGCACATTTCATTATAGTAATTGGCTTTGTCTGCTCAAGCTGCTCTTTGAAATCTGCTCAACTCTTTTATCTTATAATTTCTTCCATTTGCATTAGCTGCTCTCCATTCAAGGGCAAATTTCAGAGTCTCTTGTGACATCTAGTTTGGTCTTTTCTTCCTTTTGCATCTTTTTAATGACCTCTTGCTTTCTTCATGGATGAGGTTCTTAATGTCATCTCACTACTCCTCTGGTTTTTGGTCATTGGTGTTCAGTGCATCAAATATATTCTTTAAATGGTCTCTAAATTCAGGAGGGATATTATCAAGGTCATATTTTGGCTCTTGCAGACTTGTCTTACTTGTTTACAACTTCAACTTCAATGTGCATATGAACAGTTGATGGTCTGTTCCACAATAAGCTCTTGGCCATGTTTTGGCCAAAGATATGAACTTCTCCATCACCTCTTGCCACAAATATAGTCAACCTGATTCCTGTGTATTCCATCTGGTGAAGTCCACATGTATAGTTGTCACTTATATTGTTGAAAAAACGCAATTTGCAATGAATAAATCATTGGTCATGCAAAATTCAATCATGTAATCTCCAGCATTATTTCTATCACCAAGGCTATATTTTCCAACTACCAGTAACTCTTCTTTGTTTCCAACTTTTGCATCTCAGTTACTGATGATAATCAACAGATCTTTATTGCATGTTCTGTTAATCTCAGACTGCAGAAGTTGGTAGAAATCTTCAATTTCCTCATCTTTGGCTTTGGTGGTTTCACATAAATTTGGATAATAGCAGTATTAACTAGTCTTCCTTGTAGGCATATGAATATTACCCTATCACTGACAGTGTTGTACTTCAGGACAGATCTTGAAACACTCGTTGTGATGATGAATGCCACATAATTTCTCTTCAATTTGTCATTCCTGGCATAGTAGATCATATGGTTGTTTGATTCAAAATGGCCAAAACCCATCAATTTCAGCTCACTAATGCCTAGGACATCAATCTTTATGCATTCATTTCATTTTTGACAAGTTCCAATTTTCCTAGATTTGTATTTCGTACATATCATGTTCTAATTATTAATGGATATTTGTGTCTGTTTCTACTTATTTTGAGTCATGCCACATCAGCCAATGGAGGTCCTGAATGATTTACTCTATCCATATCTTTATGGTCATGTCTGAGGAGTCAGCTCTTCCCCAGCCAAATTTTGAGTGCCTTCAGACCTGATGGACTCATCTTCCAGCACCAATATATTGGACAATGTTTCAGGGCTGTTCATAAAGCTTTCCAGTAATACATCAGACAGTGTTTCACTGCTATGCATAAGGTTTTCACTGAACAATTCTTTGAGAAGTGGATGGCCTCTTCCTTCTTCCAAGTATGTCTTAGCTGGGCAGATCCACTGAAATCTGTCCACCATGCCCTGCTGGCATTTTGCAACATGGTGGCATAGCCTCCAGTCTCACAGCAACATGTAAGGAACTACAGGATGCCAAACTGACAGACAAGTTCATCTCCCTTAGTTGTTTCTAACCCATCTGAACCTGTCTACCTCAGGCCCTAGACTTAAAATAGAGCTGCCCCCACCAAAAAGAAGTCCTAAGCCCAGGCCTGCCTACCTCAGGTCACAGCTTTAACATAGAGCCACACCCAAGTGAAAAGCAGCCTCCAAGACCCAAGCCTGCCTACCTCAGCCCCAGCCTTAATATAGAGTCATAACCAAAGAAAGTCACAACCTCCAAGCCCTGTGCCCACCTTCCTCAGGCCCAGGCCTTAATATAGAGCCACCCCCAACTGAAAAGCAGCCTCCAAGTTCTGGAGTAGGCTACCTCAGGTCCCAGCCTTAATATAGAGCTGTCTCAAGTGAAAACAGCCTCTAAGAACCAGGCCTGTCTATCTCAGGCCTGTATGTGTATGTGTGTATGTGTGTGTTTGTGTGTGTATGTATATACATAAATACATGTGTGTGTGTATAGGAATATATATTTTAGAGAGAGACAGAGACAGAGAGATAGAGAGAGGTGGAGAAAGAGAGAGAGAGAGAGATCTCAGGGAAATAGCTCACACAATTCTAGATACAGGTCAGTCTCAAGTTCATGGGCCAAACATCAAGTTGGAGGCTTCTCCTGACTCATGAAGTTGCAGGGGCTACAAACACAAGATCAATATCCAAGATAGCAGTCTGCTGGCTCAGAGGATGACAAATCCATGATTGGCAGGTAAAATGGCAGATTGTTGGCTCACAGACTATGAAGGCTACAGTCCCAAGATCAGCAGGCAATATGGCTGGCCACCAGTTCAGCTGCAGTAACCAGATGATAATAAGTAGATGCAGGATCCAGATCCAGCAGAAAGCTAGAGAATTTTCCCAGGATGTTCATATATATATTGGAAGCAGTCCACATCCCTGAGGAAATTCCCCTTCAACTCATTGGATGCTTACTGCATGTCTCATCAAAGAGTGATGACATTGTATCAGACCTCATGATGGGGAATGACTACATCACAACTGCTTAAACTACTTAGAATCATAGGCCAACCAAGGTGACACGTACTCTTAAGTATCACACTATGAGAATTATGAATTCTGTTCTGCATGATCCTCCTTTTAGTCAGAAATCTTCTACGGAATCTTTGATCAAGATGTTTAGTAATGGTCGCTGGGCACCATTCTGGTCTCACAGCAAATGGGGCAGTTGTTCATGAAGGCAATTAACCATACATTCCATCTCCTCCTCCTATTCCTGACTCTCTTTCTTCTTCTATTGCTCAGTAAATATAGACTGATTGTTGTGTCTTGGATGGCTGCTTTCAAATTTTAGACTCCAAGTACTATATGAAGAACTAGGAGTTAGAGCAGAAGCTCTAAGTACATTATTAGGTCAATTAACTGCAATGTTCCATGAAACCATGACCTTAAGCCTCCAAACCAAGGAATCAAATCCCATGAGGTATTTGGTTGTACATAAGCAGCCTCAGCAGCTACTTTTATTTTGGAAGTGATGGGTCATTGTTGTAAATATGTCTATAACACCACTTTTCATACAGCTATACAATTTTATACAGCTATACAACTTTACAAGGAGCTCTGGTAGCATAGTGCCTAAGGCACTTGACTGCTAACCAGAAGGCTGGTGGTTCAAACTCACCAGCCACTCCTCCGAAGGAAGGTTGGGCAATCTACTTCCACAGTGATACTGCCTCGGAAACTCAAGGAGGGGTCGCTATGAGTCGGGGCCGACTCCAAGGCACATAACAACAACAAATACAACTTACTGACAGTACTAAAATAATTGTCTGTGCAAATCTACCTTTAACCAATGCAGTTTTTCCATCAAGTGTCCATCAGCTGATAAATAGATAAAACGTGGTATATAAACACAATAGAATATTATTCAGCTATAAAAAGGAATGAAATATCAATATAAGCTACAACATGGATGAATCTTGAAAACATAAGTGAAAGAAGCCAATTTTAAAATATAACATATTGTGTGATTACGTTTATGTGAAATATCCAGAACAGGCAAATATATACATATACAGAAAGATTGTTGATTGCCTTGGGCTCAAAGTGGAGCTGGTGTATGACTGCTAATGAGTATGTTTTTTGTTTTTTGTGTTTTTTTTGTAGGGAGAGGGGATTGATTACAATGTTCTAATAATAGATTGTGGTGATTGATGCACAATTCTGTGAATATTCAAAAAATTATTGAATTGCACACTTTAAATATGTGAATTCTATAGGATGTGAATTATATCTCAACAAAGCTGTTAAAAAGAGTCACAAGGAATTAGGTCACAATATTTTAAACAACTGAAACTCTAAATTAAGTGTGTGTGTTGAGATTTTTTTATTGAGCTGTTAACTGTCAGAACTGCATTCCACTCATTTCTCACCAGATCCTCAACCTAATTATTTTCCTGTTTAAGATGTTAAATTTCCTTATTCTTTCTTCAATGATTTAAAATAATTACTGAGTTTAAAAATGGCTAAGAAAATTCTGTAGAGTATGTTAGTTCTACTGAAAAATTAGAAAGCAAAACAGATAACCTTGTCTATTTCATGTATGTATTTCTATTGTTAGGTATCTACCTGTAATACTGCTTTAACTCATAATGTTTAGAAATATGAGGATACTCTTCCGGAGATGACTGAGATCAGGAGTCAGCATTTTAATTTAAAATTGAGTTCTCTCAAAACAATTTTATATGTATCAAACTGTTGAGCATTTGTAGACCAGGAAGGGTTTTTATCATAAAAAGTAGTTTTCACTGTATCCTGAGAGGTGAATTGTGATACAATGTTCTGAATATTGTGCATACATTCCCCAATGGCCTAAATTGATCTAGTCTCTGCAGAATGGTGGAACATTCAAGGGACATTTATTTTCTTTATCAAAATCCTAAAGATGATATTTTATAAATATTATTTCTTATCCCTTACAAAAAGTAATGTTTAACAAATTCATTTGAAACTCTGAATTCAGAAAAATGGTGTTCTATTCATATAAACGTGTATGTTCCCTTTAATTAGATCATTAGGACTATGTTTTACATTGTTATACTTGTTGCTAAGAAAATCAATTTGCTGCAGAAGTTCAATATAATTTTCATGCTTTTGATTTAGATTCTAAACTGAAGACTAAGAACCGTGTATCCTTTGTTCTCTGTTTATCCTAGAACCTACCATTGTGCCAACTAAAGAAATAATGTTTAAAAATTAAAAAAAAAAAACCTTTCAACAAAGAGTTGCCCAACCAGGGAGTGTACTGCATTGGATGGTAGTGATCTCCTTCATATTAGGCAATTCAAGGATGTGTTGGACACCAACTTTGCAAGGATGTTGTAAGTAAGGAATCAATTACCTAAAAGGAATTTGGACTATATTAATTCCATGGTTATTTTTTGACCCTATAGTCTTGTGGACCTAAGTGCATCACACATTTACTTAAAGACAAGTTATGTAACTTTTATTTTTAAGTATTTTTTCAGTGTTCTTTTGTTATGGCTTGGATTGTATCCCCCGAAAATACATGTCAACTTGGCTAGGCCATGATTGTCAGTATAAGTAGTTATCCTCCATTCTGTGATCTGATATAATAATCCTATGTGTTGTATAACCTAATATATATGATGTTAATAAGGCAAGGCTAGAGGCAGTTATATAAACAAAGCAAATACTATCTACAGGATTAGGTTGTATCTGAGGCAATCTCCTTTGAGATATAAAAGAGAATTAAACAAGTAATCAGAGCATAGCTCCAGGAATCTTAGCACGAGAAAGAAGAGCTGGGAGCAGAGTACATTCTTTGGACCCAGGTCCCTCTGTTGAGAACCTCCTTGACCCAGGGGAAGATTGATACCAGTACACATGGAGATGTTCAGGGGATGATAAGTCTACAGATGTTGAAAAGAGACAAAGACCTTCCAGAGCCAACAGAGAGAAAGTCTTCCCCTAGAACTGACACCTGAATTTGGACTTCTAGCCCCTTAAACTGTAAGAGAATAAATTTCTCTCTGTTAAAGTCATCCACTTGTCATATTTCTATTTTAGCAGTACTGGATAACTGAGAGATCTATCCAATGGAAATATTCAACATTCTATTAGTCAGTATCCACTCAGAAGTCCTAATATATGCAAGAAAATGTCACTGCTTTTGAAAAGAGCATTGCCTAGTAAAGAAACATAAAGTTAATCAATTCTTTAATATAAAGTTTCAAACATGAGTTGGGAAGAAAGCCTTGGGTATACTGAGTTTTCCTAATATAGTTTTAATAGCTGTGCCTACAACCATATTTCACCCTGCAGTGTCTAGCTCTAAATGCAACGTGTAATTAATTTCATGAAAAGCATGTTTATTTTTAATTGAAATAATTTGTACTCTCTGTAATTTTGCCAGAGAAGTCAACATGCATATAGTTAAACATGTCAGAGGTGAATAGCTGCACATTATATATTCATGAGTATTGCATTCCTGTGTTGGCAACACTGGTATTGTATATAATGTATGGTAGAGCCCCAAATGAGGTTAACATTGCTTTTAAATCTTAGTCACTCACTCTATATTACAAGAAATTAATACATCAGTCTCATGCTGACCAGTGTGGGAAAGTGAGGGAAGAAAACAAATATTTTCACAGAATCTGTCACAAATATAAGTTATTTCTTTTACCAGCTTTAAAAATCAAATAGAGCAACAATGTTTGAAGTGAAGGAAAAGCTCACAGCATGTAGAATAATAAATGTTTACATACAGTCATTGTTAGCATTCTAAAGGGCTGTAAAATATATTATCTTATTAGATTTTCATAAGAACTCTCAAATGCCAGTTGGGCAAGTATTATTATACCCATTTTAGAGATTAAAAAATTGTGGCTTACAACATTATGCTTTTCCTCAAGGTCATGCAGCTAATTATGAATAAGCCAGAACATTAACTCAGGTTTTCTGCATTGTGTAGTGTAGTGCCTGGCAATGGTAGGCCCTTTCTGAATATATGTTGAATACATGTATGATTGAATATTTGGCCTTCTGTCCAATGCACACTCTCCATTGCATAGCCCCTTGTGTTATGATGCCATTGTAGATGAAAGCCTTCAGTGTTGTTCTCTGGATGATTTCATTTAGAAGACCTTACAACTTCAGGTTTAGTAATCAGATTCTGAAGTACCTGACTATGAATTCAAATAAGAGGGAGTTTCCAGTATGTTCACTGTTTTTTAAGCACATGGGTCATCTTGTTAAATGAGGTTAAATGAGAGGGCTTTTGCAGCAATAAATTAAAACATAGGGCACTAATAATCATATTTTGTTGAGTTGAACTCCTCTGCACTCTTCTGTCCATTACATACACATTATAAGAAAGTCAGGAGAAGGTCAACAGATGTCACTATGAAAAAATCCGGGAAAGAATGATTACCGCTTCTCAATGCTTGTTAGTGTAAAATCACAATGGCTCATTTCATGTTTATTTGGAAAAGGGTCATTTGGGGTCACCCACGTGCTGGCATGTTAACTTTATTTCTGCTAAAAGAGAAGGTCCACACAGAAGCCATGGTTTATTCTGAGTATATATTATTCAAAATCTCTCTGATAAAGAAATGCTGGTGTGCTTGTCTGCCGTGAGCAAAATGTTGAGAAATGCATGCAGTCAGCTGAGTTGAAGCCTGGATGAGCTCTTTCTCAGTGCCAAGCCTTGCTGGCCAAAGGATCTGTTGAAGTGACAGTTATCCAGGCCTTGTGCTCAGTGATACTCTGATAATTTGAATTTGCCTTAATCCCTACCATGCATTTTTTTTTTTTTTTTTTTTTTGTAATTCTTTGTGACCTATATCTTGTAATCATTTGTCTCCCAGAGACAGATTCAACTTAGGGCCAGAATAACAGAACTGAAGTCGCTATTTGAGTCCTAGATTCCAGGACTGGTGAAGATGACAGAGAACTGCTGCATCAGCTAATGAGTTTCCAGCAACAGCTGGAAGAAGTCACAAATCAAGAGAGAGTGAAAGACTGTAGCCCCAGCAAATTGAGGGTCAGCAACTGAGGGTCAGCACCAGTCAGTCCTTGCATTCACCACTTCTGTGAAGTTATTCCTACATCTCTACACTGAGCTCCAGGCTCCTTTCATATGTTCCAATAGCACAATGTGTTTATTTCTATTCTAACAGTGGGTGCCATGTAGTGATAAAGAAGTCAGGTTCTAGAGTCAGGTAGATCTGTTTTTAAATCAAGCTCTACCACTAAGGCAAGTACTTAACCTCTCTAAGCCTCATTTTTCTACATTAGTAAATTAGAAATAATACAAATACTTTACTCAGAATTATCACATGAATTAATTACTAAAATGTTTACCTGACATATATATAGATATAATGTATGTGATATAATAAGGAGCTCTGGTGACATAGTGGTTAAGGCATTTGGCTGCTAACCAGAAGGTTGGTAGGTTCAAACTCATCAGCTGCTCTGCAAGAGAAAGATGAAGTAATCTATTTCTGTAAAGATTTACTGCCTTGGAAACCCAATGGGGTTCTCAATGTGTTGTAATTGACTTGATGGCAGTGTTTTGATTTGTTTTTTATGTGATATAATATACCATATATGATATATATCATAAAGTACAAGTACACAATTATGATAGCAATTTTATTAGTAGAAGTAATATAGTTAGTATTATAGAAACCAATAAACTATTCACCAAGCCAATTTTCTTCCTGCCAGGACACAGAGCTAAACTATTTTTCCCCTGTGGTAGCCTGAATAATGGTCCCCAGACATGTTCTTGTCCTAACACCTGGAACCAATGTATATGTTACCTTGCTTAACAAAGATTTTGCAGATGTGACCAAGTTAAGAGTCTTATGAAGGGGTGATCATTTTGTATTATCCAGTTGGGGCTAATTATCACAAGGATTCTTATAACCAGGAGGCAGAGAATCAAAATCAATAGTAGGAAATATGACCATGGTAGCAAAAGCCTGTATAAAGTGTGACAGAGATCACTATGCAGATGCTCTCTAGAACCGGAAAAAAGCAAGGAAATAGACGCTCCCCAAAGAATTTTTTAGCCTAGTGAAACTGATTTCAGATTTCTGAACTCCATACTGTAATATAATAATTTGGATCATTTTTTAAGTCACTAAGTTTGACTAATATTGTTACAGCAGCAATAGGAAATGACTACACCTCTCTAACTCACAGATGGATCTAGCCACATCACCAAAATATTATCATGGAATGTGGGTGAAAATAATGAACCTAATAGCAAATCTGACCCATAAAATCTCACGTACAGCCCTCCACCCTCTTTCTTTCTCTGTCCACCAGATGGAAGCCAAGGACTTGGAAGCCATTAGGGATGGCAAAGTGGCAAGATGAAAGGAGACTTAGTCCCTCACCCAAGCTATGGAGATCATTTGTTAAAATCTCACTTGACTGAGATGATATTTTTCCTGCCTCTGATATAAGGAAAAAAAAAAAAAAAAAGTTTATCTCTAGAGGAAAGAAGGTATATTTCCTGTGATAAAATTATTCTGGGTGCATAATTAAAGCTATATGGAAGGGAGAGGTCAGAAATGGCAGATAGCAAGAACAAATTGGGAGGCAGAAGGTACTGCAGGTAAAATTTTTCAAGACACAGGCTGAGACCAATGCAAGGGTCAGAAATTAACTCATAATCAATATGACCCAATGACCTATGGCCCATGTTGTTGCTAACTGCCCTCATGTGAGTCCCAATTCATTAAGACTCAGTGCACAATGGAATTGAATGCTCTCCCATCTTGTCTCATCCTCATGATCAGTTGTGGATTGTACTATTGTGATCCATAGAATTTTAATTAGATGAATGTTGGAAGTAGATCTCCATATCTCTCTCTCTAGTGTGTCTTAGGCAGGAAGCTCCACTGAAATCTGTTCAGGATTATAACAACACACAAGCCTCCAATGACAGGTGGTGGAGGCTTCTGAGGTAACTGGCTAGGAATTGAAACCAGGTCTCCAGCATGGAAAGCAAGAAATCGATCACTGGCCCCCTCTATGATCCATAGAACCATTTAAATATAGAGAGCCAGATCGGTAGTACTTTGGAGATGGAAGAGGGGTTTCTTTTCAAAGTTAGCAAAATTACTCTCTGGTTTGGATAAATTACTATTATCAATTCTTGATCAGAAGTCTCGTTGTTGTTATTATGTGCCATCGAGTTGGACCTGACTCATAGCGACCCCTCCTTGGGTTTCTGAGGCGGTATCACTATGGAAGTATGATTGCCCCATCTTCCTTCCGAGGAGCGGCTGGTGGGTTTGAACCGCCAGCCTTATGCTTAGCAGTCAAGTGCCTTAGGCAGTACGCTACAGAGCTCCTAGAGGAAGTCTTTTGTTGTTGTTTTTGTTGTTGTTTGCTGTCCAATCGGTCCCGACTCATTGCGACCCCTCCTTGGGTTTCCGAGGCAGTATCACTACGGAAGAAGTCTTTTAGCTATGTCTGAAAAATTCATGATCCCCCCCACTCTCCACCCCCACATCCTATTTCGATAGTGTTAGATTAAATAAACCCATGAGATATTTTCTGCCCTGGTTCACATGGGAAAGCAATTTTAAAAGATTCACACTGTAATGAAACTGTTTTTTTTTTTAAAAAAAAAAAAAAAAAA
>NW_006921634.1:2557204-2557717 GCF_000298275.1 Orycteropus afer afer
CGCTAAATTGTCAAGTAAACCCACATGAGGAAAACCCCACCAAATCCACCACTAAGAACAAAGAACAAACAAGCCTGTGGCATAGAGCTGATTTAGGTCCTTTCAGTCATGAGTATCTTGCATCTCTTTGTTCATTTCCTTGATCTTTGTAGTACTACATTGGAGGAAGTTGCATAAGTTTACTCCTACAAGTTGCAAATGCTAGCCAACTTATTTATTTTTTTAATATTCAGTGAAATAACATCTTCCAGGAGCTCTGGTGGCACAGTTATAAAGCCATTCAGCTAAATGAAAGGTGAGTGGTTTGAACTCATCAACTGTACTCCACAGGAGAAAGATGAGGGAGTCTGTTTCAGTAAAGATTTACAACCTTGGAAACCCCAAAGGGCAGTTCTATTCTTTCTTTATAGGGTCACTGTAAGACAGAATTGACTCCATGGTTGTTGTTGCTGTTGTTATGTGCCGTCGAGTCAAACCTGACTCATAGCGACCCCTCCTTGGGTTTCCGAGGCA
>NW_006921634.1:2557817-2569690 GCF_000298275.1 Orycteropus afer afer
TGCCCAACCTTCCTTCCGAGGAGTGGCTGGTGGGTTTGAACCGCCAGCCGTCTGGTTAGCAGGCAAGTGTCTTAGCCACTATGCTACCAGAGGGGGATATCTTTTCATCTCAAACATGCATCCACGTGACAGTGACCAAGAGATTTCACATTGCTTTTAAAAAAGGAAAATTCATGTGTCATGAGCAGCAAGTAATGGGTACATCTCTCCCCAAATTCTATTAGTAATATTTGGTTTTAGACAGATAACAATCTAAGATTAGTTAGTCACCAGCAGTTTTGCCTGGGTGCTTCTTTTCTGCAGCTGTGGAATTAGAACCTAGGGGACTTTGCTAAACTTGCTTTATAGGATGAGAATTTAAACTTACCCATTTGACAATCTCAGATTCAAACATGGCTCTCATCACTGCCTTTGAATTCCAACATGAAAAATAATGGATTGAACCCAGTGCAGAGATTGAAAATTGATTTTTTAATCTTTTTAAAATACTGACACATCATGTTTCTTTTAATAAATGCAAAATTACTCATCATTTTCACTGTAGAATAAATATTCATGAGGATTCTGTTTATTATAGAGTTCATTGTACACAGTAAAAGTTTGATGACTAGAGAAAATATTACTAACATTTGCTAAGTGATGACTACATGGTAGTGACTAAATACATTAACTATTTCAAAAAGAAAAAGGCATTGATGTGAAGTATATAAAAAATATAGGGCTTCAAAGCACTTTTCTAATTATATGTATTAACCCATTTAATCCTCACAGGAATCCTTTGAGGTGATAATATTTATTGTGATTTTAGATGTTCTTTACAGACTATTTAAAGTATAAACTTCATAGATCAGAGAAAATAGCAAAAGGCCTATGATGGTCCCCTAGTCTTGTTAACTTGATTCTTCTAACTTCAAATCTGGATTGGATGGGTCCTAGACCAGGAGGCATTAAGGCAAATCCTCTCTATCAGGTAAGATTTAGGTGAACGTTAACTTAGATTAAAGAAATGAGAGAGGATTTGTGTGTTGAGGTAGAAATGTATCAAACTGGCTTTTGAGTAACTTGGATGTATCTTAACAAGGAAAACAGAAATTTCCAATTTATCAGATTTGTATCAAGTTCAGGAGAAAAATGCTGGGTAATAAAAGTCTCACTTTACACATGGTTACTACATTGTACATATATGAATTTTCTAAATGCTAAAATACTAATGGCTTTAAGATCCACCTTTAATTAAAAAATAACTTTCAAGATAAACAAAATACCATGAAATACACACCACCTTTTTGTTGGTGGCAGTAGTGGTTGGTTTGTTTTTGTAAACTGATTTAACAATAATGAAATGTGACTAGGTACCATTTTCTTCTTTTTTTTTTTTTTTTTCAATCAAGAGTGGCTTTGTGTAGATTTTGATGTCTGAAGAAGAATTCAGGAAGGACTACTCTCAGTTATGCAGGTGTAGTGTGAATAGACACAGTCTGAGAAAGGCAGTAGCACAGCTCTGTGGCTTAATGAAGACTGCTCCTCAAGGAAGTCCCTTAGCTGCCACTGCTGCAGCACTTACTGCCTCATCTCCCACTGAGTACCCAGGGACATCTGCTGAACAGGAGCAGGTGCCCCAGAGAAAGCCCTCTTCTGGATAGGGTCAAAGGCGCATGCACTAGGATGGAAGGGGTGCAGGCATGAAAAACTCCTCACATTTGTTATGGAGAGCTGTCTGCAACACAGATGGGAGAGAGCAAATGAGTGCCAACCACCAGAGTTCTGAACCTGGTGCTCAGCAAGTGGTCCACTGGTAACAGGGAAGGCTTCAATACTGCAATGGACAAGTCTCTAAAGATCTCCACTGGACTGACCTGCAAATGATCTTCACAAACCACGACTAAAGCACATATCCTAGAAGCCTGAAATGGTATCCAGTTTTTTCTCTCTATCCTGTACCCATCGCTACCTGTGCTTTTCAAATGGATAGGATCCTCGGCCTTCTTAAGTTCCAGAAGTTCAGGAGGGGATGGATGTGATGAGAGGACAGTGTAAGCCTCACATAGGATATTCTGAATCTCCTAGTAATGAGGACATTTAGGTGTTTAGGAAATTAAATGGAAAAGTAAAATATAAGACTGTGTATATTTTCCTTGCAAAACTTCTGCATATAAAAAAATAATTTTCAATATGATATCAATGTATAATATTTTGGAAGATATTTTAAACAATAATAATAGGTCAAATTTTAAGTTAAAATGAATATGAGGTTGGTGTTACCAATGCCATTAAGAAAATGAAAAAGCAACCTCACTGCCATTGAGCTTCCAACTCATAGTGACCCCTCCTTGGGTTTCTGATGTGGTATCTCTATGGAAGTATATTGCCCAGTCTTCCTTCCAAAGAGTGTCTGGTGGGTCTTGAACCACCAGCCTTCTGGTTAGTAGTTAAATGCCTTAGGCACTACACCACCAGAGCTCCTTGATACTGATAAAGACACAAGGAGATAATTACATAACTAAAATCACACATCTACAGAAAACGGCAGCCACAGCCACTATGAACCACACCTATGCCACCAGAGCTCCCTTGAATCATTTAGGTCGTTCAAATTCTAGTGGTAATAACAATCTTTTATGACATCTTTATTCTAGACATGGTTCACTGCTTTACATTTAAACTAATTCTGCTAACAATCCTGCAAGAGAGAAATTATCAATCCCATTATAAGAAAAATGGGGGCTTGTTATGCAATTATTAATTTATTCATTCAACAAATATATAATGCTTACCTTCCATTTGTGGACATTTCTTGAGGTTCTGGGGATTCAATACTAAATAAAAGAAACCATCATCCCTCCTGTCATAAACAAGTAAATATACAGCATAGTGAGATGTAAGGAGCTCTGGTAGTGTAGTGGCTAAGGCACTTGACTGCTAACCAGAAGGCTGGTGGTTCAAACCCACCAGCCACTTCTCAGAAAGAAGGTTGCGCAATCTACTTCCGAGGTGATACTGCCTTGGAAACCCAAGGAGGGGTTGCTATGACTTGGTCCGACTGGAGGGTACATAACAACAACAACAACAAATGAAATGTAGTGATAATCAAATAAAGAAAAATCACCACTTGACAGGATACATTAGAGCAAGTGTGGCAATGAGTTCCATTTTAAATATAATGCTGAAAGGGAAGCTCTCTGCCCCCCTAGTAATGAAGACTGTAATATACATATCTTGGGAAAAGGGATTCCTGTTAGCGGGACCAAAGGCAAATACCCTGAGACAGGAGTGAATTTGGCATGTTCCAGTATGGTAGGCTGGCTGAAACAGAGTGGTCCTGATGAAAAGGAGAAAGAATTGAACAAGAAAGATAGACCTGGGTCAGATAATGTAGTGCATTTTAGTTAATGGTAAAGAATATGGAATTTTAATTTGAGCCATAGGAAGGCTTTCAGTAGAGGAATTATATGATCTAATTTTAATTTAAAAAGGCACTCTCTGGCTGGAGTGGCAGTAGAAATAAATGTTATGGAGAATGACTATGTAAATGGTACAAGAGTGAAATCAGAGAGACCAAGTAGGAGGCTGTGGTCCAGGTGAAGAAGCTCATCTTTGACTAAGGTTTTTGGCTGCAGAGCTGATGAAAAAAAGTGAAGTTTGGGATGGAATTTGAAAGCAGACTTTGCAGGACTGGCATAAGAATTAGATGTGGTATCAGGTTGTTGTTGTTGTTGTTGTTGTTGTTATGTGTCGTCAAGTCGGACCCAACTCATAGCTACCCCTCCTTGGTTTCTGAGGTGGTATCACTGTGGAAGTAGATTGCCCAACCTTCCTTCTGGTGGTATAAGAATGAGTCCTAAATTGGAGGCTTTAACAAATGTGTGAATTATGATAATATATGTTCACATGAATAAAACCAGATAAACTGGAAGGAAAAGAAATGACCACTGGTTATAAAAGTAAGTAACTTACTAAAGATGACCCAGAATAAGTAGAGTTTGAAATTGGATCCAACCTATTCTGGTTCCAAAGCTGTCCTCTTTGTACTCATTTCTCTTCAGGAACTCTTGAAAATATGAAAATTGCCTATGTTTTTCCTTTTAAAAATAATTCAGAACTCATTGTCCCCTGAATTTCTTTCCAGGGCCTTGTAAACCCTCTGCACTATTCTCAATATTATGAGAGCTCTGGGGAAGGTGGAAAGGAGATGTTGACCCTCATTAATGATTGACAATGGAATGTAGATTGGATAAAACTGTACTTCAGTCCTAGGAAGATATTGGCACCAATAAATAATAATAATATTTATAGTTTGGGTGCCATGGGAGCTGGGGAAATAATGTGCAAAAACATTCTCAATTATCTTACTTTCCCTGGATATACTCTCAAAACACATTTTCAATAGTTTCTTGAGGCTATCATAACAAAAAATTCTATTTTCTCACCCAGAAGCAGTAGGGCAGGTATCAAAAAAGAAGAAGCTAACATAATCAAAGCAATAGCTAAAAAATCATTATAAACAAAACTGGCTTAACTGTGTTGCACAGGTTCTTTCTTTAAGAAGCTCAAGTAAGAATAAAGGAACTCCAAACTACAGTTAGACAGGAAATATTTGCCCCTGCTGCTCTGGAAGGTGTTACTATTGACAGAACAGACCTAGGTCAGTTCAAAACTTGGACTTAGTTCAGCATTCTTGGCACGGAGGCAGCACCGATGGAACAGAAGTTACCTACTGGTATGGCAGCCTTTATCCATTATCCATGAAAGGTACCATCTGATGCCCTGAGGCTTTAAAGAGAAGTGAAACCATATGTTCACTGCTGCTAGGGTGACTGTAGAAAACTATAGCCCTTGAGCCATACTAATGATGTTGGTTGGATAAAATGATGGCACCATAAGGTCTTTCTTTGTGAATTATAATAAGTTAAATGTTCAGAAACATAAGGTTATGTACCCCCTAAGACTCTAGCCTCACTAATCTATTTATGTGTCCCAACCTAGTTGGAAAGTGCTGTCAGGTGGAGGTGGATGCACCTCTTGAAGGCTAAAGTAACAGATGATTTTCATAGTCTACCTTGACATTTATTTGCTGGTAATAAGACAGTGTTTGGGCTAGGTGATGTTCCAGCTTCTCAGCAGATGGTGAAGATTTATAGAAGAATAAGCAAGGCTTTATTTTTGAGGCTGAGTTTTAAATAAAAGGTTGTGCCCATACAGGATTTTGCAGGCTAACAGAACTATATTCAAATCCCAACTCTTATTAGTTGTACCACCACAAGCAAGTTATCTAACCTTTCTGTATCTCTGATTCATCATCAGAAACATAAAACAGACAATATCTACATCTTATGGTTATTGGGAGAGTTACATAAAATAATGTAGGTGATATACTTGGCATAGTGTTGAAACTATAGTAAGTTCAAGTCAACTTTCTGAGTCTGATGCCTCTCTATGGCTGTTCTGTGTGGACTTTGAATTCTGTTTTAAACAGAATGTAAATAAAAGCTGTGATTTATTTGTAAGCTGCTGAAATTTTCAATTTTCACATTAAACTTATTATTTTTTTTTTTTCTGATTCCCTCTTGTTGATCACTGGATTCCAGGGACCTGGAAAACACCTTAGCAGACTTACCTGGCATATAGCAAAATGTCCAGGACTCTATCCTGACTTACTGTCTAAGAAGCAGTGGCATAAGCAACATAAAGAATTATACATACCTGTGCTAGATCTAGCTGTCAGAGGCCAAAAATACAATGGAATGTAAGGGGAGACTGCCAGGAGTGCCTACGAAATGAGGATGAAAAGAGGTCAAATACTGCAATGTTTATTCATACAAATGTTATTTATTGCTTGCTTAATATGTACTTGAGACTGTGGTGGATCTCAACGTGAAAGGCAGCATAGCTCAGTGTAAGGATTACAGGCAGTAGAGTCAGAAAGGCCATGCTAGCTATTCTGGCTTTGTCACATAGAAGACTGGAATTTTATTCACCAATGTTACCACAGGTATATGCAAGGGAAGCTGAAAAGTGGGCTGTCTCCATTTCCATTAATTATGAATTACTACATATAGGTCAGGCAAATTTTTATGTAATTCATTCCTTTGTTTCTTTCAGGCATTCAGATATTAAGCTCCTAAGAACAATGACATATTTTCTGCTTTGTTTGAGATTTTCTTACCTCTGGCAACACCACCAGGAAGGACTGAAAATTTAACTCTATAAACTATATGCTAAGAAGCAAAAACACAAACCTGACCTGACTATTCACAATGCCATGTAAAAAAAAATCTGAAGCCTTATAGCAGATGGTTTCTTACAATTTGACTGCTCTAGATTTTTTACTACATTCTCCTGTCACCCCATTCTCAATGCAACTCTCCAAAGAGGCAAATATTTTTCATCACTTCATGTGGACAATGTGCTATGTATTTTCATGAATTTTATCTTTTCTTCTGATGACTCACTCCATATCCTGTGACCTCCTTCTCTGCCTAGGAAATACTAATCAGCCTCAAAACCCCAAGTCAAGTCCCACTTTTCCTATGCGAAGCCTCCCCAATATCCTTAAAAATCTCTGGATTTGCACAGCATCATTTCCTAGCTCCATTTAAAGGAGAACTGAGAGCACAACTGTTAAGTCCTCAGCAACCCTGAAAGGTTGGCAGCGTGAACCCACCCAGTAGCTCCATGGGACAAAAACTTGGCAATCTGCTTCTATAAAAATTATAGCTGGAAAACCCTATGGAGTACTTCTACTCTGTCATCTGGGTTGCTATTTATTTATTTATTTTTAAAATTCATATTGTGAGTTGGGTGAAAGCTTACAGAGCAAATTCATTTTCCATAGAGGAGTTCATACACATTTTGTTTCATGACATTGACCGCATTTCTGCACAATGTAACAGCTCTCTTCCCACTTCCTCCCCATAGTTACCTCTTCCCTGTGTCCTTCCCTTCCATGCACTTCTGGCTCCCAGAGCTGTCTCTCTGTCCAAACTTCTGTTCTCCCACTATTTATCACTCCAAGGAGTGTATCTACTTGATGTAATGTTCACCCCATATGCCTGTCTGTTTTGTTGGAAGCCATAGGAGTGAGTTCAGTTCCAGACCTGAAGGGTACCTAGGGGCCATTGTCTCAGGAGTCTCATCGGGCTTGTAGACAAACAAACAATGATTTTGAGTTTTGTTTTACATTGTTCTTCCACTCTGTCCAGGATGTCCTACATAGCTCCCCCTCTGAGTGGTTGACAGTGGTAGCCAGGCACTATCTAGTTCTTCTGGTCTCATAGTCATGTACTCTGAGGATTGCACGGTCTACCAGTCACTTGGACTAATTGTTTCCATGTATTTTTGGTTTTCTTCGTTCTTCTTTGCTCTGGTCAAAGAAAGACACATGGTTGCATCTGGATGGCTACCCACAAGCTTTAAAGAACCCAGTCTCTTCTCACCAAAATAAGGCATAGAACAATGTTTTTGTATAGTATGTTATGCCAATTGAGCCTGATGTCCCCTGCAATGCACATGGTTGTTATTAATATATATTATTTTGCAGTATTTTTTCCCATAATTTTCCCAATTATCATTCCTACTGAACAACCAGCTATTATTGATGTTTGTATAGCCAGGCTCACTTATGGTACTGTAGTAACGTACCATAAGCTTTGCTAATCATTTTAAACACTGAATCTCAAGCTCCTATAATAATTTAGTGAATTTAGGACTATTTTCCAATTCACACTTGAAACAACAAAAGCCAAAGGGTTTGGGTGAATTTTTGGCTCAGAAAACTCAGTTTCCTTTCAGATAAAAGGGCACATTACATGGGAAAAGATTTCTCTAATCACTGGTTCACTGCTTCGCACTAACCCATTCTCTTTAGTTACAATATTTCTGATCATGTTTC
Organism: Orycteropus afer afer; assembly: GCF_000298275.1. Lineage (NCBI taxonomy): Eukaryota > Metazoa > Chordata > Mammalia > Tubulidentata > Orycteropodidae > Orycteropus > Orycteropus afer. Next base: position 2,565,706 of record NW_006921634.1, read on the forward strand.
TGACCACCTTTCCATATTTCACTCTATTTTTGGATACAAAATAAGCTATAACATTAGAATGATTCAATGTATGCAAAACACATGACATAATAATGTATGCAAAACACTGAGCCAGTGACAGATAGTAGATGGGCAGTAAATATCTGGTCCTTTTCCTTCCTTGCAGATCTCTACCCTCCACATGGTCTGGAATAGGCACAGACTCTTCAGGAGCTCTGGTAGCATAGTGGCTAAGTCACTTGCCTGCTAACCAGACGGCTGGCGGTTCAAACCCACCAGCCACTCCTCGGAAGGAAGGTTGGGCAATCCTACTTCCGTAGTGATACTGCCTCGGAAACCCAAGGAGGGGTCGCTATGAGTCGGGGCTGACTCGACGGCACATAACAACAACAACAACAACTTCTGGTCGTAAAGAATGAAAATGAATAAATAGGTCCATGGTATACATTCATTACCAAAGCTTTGTGCTCACTTGTTATAGGGGGAAAGGTTTTCTAGCTTGACCTATCCCACTCCACCCCTAATCACGAAAATTATGTCCTTTAAGGAAGGAGATTTCTGTCAACCTGTTTTCAAACTTTAGTCTATATGACTAAGGCCTCCTCATCCTACGTCTCAATGAGTAGCCTGAAATGTTTTGGCAAATCAGACTGCCTCCTCTGCTAAGCTGAGCCCGCTCCTGAAAGAGCACTCCTTATAAATTGTCTTGTCCATATGTTTCTGGAGGATGTGCCATCTGGGATTAGAGTACTCATATTTTATGAAGCAGGAAACCAAAAATATGTTCACAATTTAACCGTCCCAATTTGTTAAGGAAGTGGAATTTACAGAAAAGTTATATCATCTCAACACATGAATTCACTGTGTGCCATGTTAGGCACTCTTTGCGGTTAAAATGGATCAATAGATATTGCTCTTACCTTTAAAGAAGAGGGAAAGTCCAAAAAGAGACATAGAGTGAATTTCTCTTTGGCCAATCTGTCAGTAGTATAAAAACAAGAGATATACTGAAAACAGATTCCAAACCCCAAGCCAAATACAGGAGATTGGAAGTAATTGCCTAAATTATATTGGTAAAGATTCTGAGGATCAAAGTGACATTACATTGTCTACCATGGGAAGGCATATGTGGTGGCAAATTTTCCCTATCTTTAACTTCTCTGTTCTGACTAAAAGAAGCAAGGGATATGTTAGATGATTCTGTCGAAGTGACCATTGCTCACTTGGCCCAGATTCATTAATTTAACAAACATTTATTAGGAATCAACTAACTGTTGAATAAGAAGCTCTTGAGTAAAATCAAATGACCAAGACCCAGCTCTTACCATAAATGTGTTTATCTGGCTTCCCTCCTCTAACCTTTCTTGGTATCTTTACATATTGTCATTGTGGCATTTTTTATACTACATAATATATAAGTTAATCATATTACACACTTCTGTATTTTCACACTGCAGTAATCAACACATTTTTGGAAAATTAAATTAAATTCAGAAGGTTTTGACAGGTATTCCTTTTTGTTCTTTTTAACATTTGAACGTACTATTTCTCTGTTAGCTTGTTGTGCTGTGGTGGACTGTATGCTGTTATGATATTGGAAGCTATGCCAGCAGTATTTCAAATACCAGCAGGGTCACCCATGCTGGAAAGATTTCAGAGAAGCTTAAGTAAGACAGACTAGACAAAAGGACTTGATGATCCACTTTTTATAAAATTGACCAGTGAAAACCTTAAGAATAGCAGTGGGACATTGTCTGATGTAGTGCTGGAAGATGAGCCCCTTAGGTTTCAAGGTACTCAAAAGATGACTGGAGAAAAGCTGCCTCTTCAAAGCAGAGTAGACCTTAATGACATAGATGGAATAAAGTTTTTGGGACCTTCATTTGCTGATGTGGTATGACCCAAAATGAGAAGAAACAGCAGCAAACATCCATTAATAATCAGAAGAAAGATTATATAAAGTATGAATCAAGGAAAATTGCAGGTCATCAGAAATGAAATGGAACATGTAAAGATCAACATCTTAGGCATTAGTGAGCTGAAGTGGATTGGTATTGGCCATTTTGTATTGGTCAGCAGACCAGGAATGACAAATTGAAGAGGAAATTGTCTCATCATCACTAAAAATAACATTCGAAGATCTATCTATCCTGAAGTACAGGAAGATCAGTTAATACAATGAGTTTTCAAATCTACACACCAACTACTAATTCCAAAGATGAAGAAATTGAAGGATTTTTACCAACTTCTTCAGTCTGAAATTGATCAAACATGCATTCAAGATGAATTGATAATTACTGGTGATTGGAATATGAAAGTTGGAAACAAAGAAGGAAATGTATCTGTAAAATATGGGCTTGGTAATAGAAATGACACCAAAATTACATTACAGAATTTTGCTCAGAACTGGGCAATGTTTTGTTCTGTTGTACATAGGGTTGTTATGTGTTGGAACTGACTCAACGGTACCTAACAACAACAATAGAACAGAATAGAATATATGTGTTGTTGTTGTTGTTAGGTGCCATCGAGTTATCTTTGACTAATAATGACTCTATGCACAGCAGAACAAAACACCACCTGGTCCCACGCCAGCTCCGTGATCCCTGCTATACTTCAGCCCCTCGCCACAGCCACTATGTCAATCCATCTCATTGAAGACCTTCCCCTCTTTTGTCAACCCTCCACCTTACCAAGCATGACATCCTTCTCCAAGGAATGGTCCCTTCTGACAACATGATCAAAGTAGATGAGACAAAGTCTTGCCATTCTCCCTTTTAAGAAGCATTCCAACTCATAACCTTCAGGACAGATTTATTACTTCTTTTAGCAGTACATGATACTTTCAGCATTCTTTGCCAGCACCACAACTCAAAAGCATGAATTCTTCTTCAGTCTTACTTATTCATTGTCTAGCTGTCACATGCATATGAGGCGATTGAAAATATCATGGCTTGTGTCAGGTGCATGCTACTCTGGAAGGAGACATCTTCGTTCTCTAGTACTCAAAAGAGGTCTTTTGCAGCTGACTTGCCCTGGGCTCTCCATCATCTGATGCCCTGACTGCTGCTTCCATTGGTGTTGATTGTAGAACCAAGCAATGTGAAATCTTTGACACCTCAATCTTTTCTCAGTTTATCATGATGTTTCTTATAGGTTCAGTTGTGAGGATTTTTGTTTCCTTTATATTGAGATGTAATCCATACTACAGACTGTATTCTTGAATCTTCATCAGTAACTACTTCAAGTCATCCTCACTTTCAGCAAGCAAAGTTATGTGATCAGTGTATCACAGGTTGTTAAAGATTCTTTTTCCAATCTTGATGCCACATTCTTCTTCACATAGTCCAGCTTCCTGGATTATTTGCTGAGCATATAGATTGAATAAGTATGGTGAAAGGAAATAACCTGGACGCACTCCCTTCTTGACTCTAAACCATGCAGCATCCCTTTGTTCCATTTGAATGACAGCCTCCTGGTCTAAGTACAGGTTCCTTATGAGTACAATTAAGTGTTGTGAAATTCCCATTCTTCCCAATGTTATCCACAATTATTATGATCCACACAATCAAGTGCTTTTGCATAGTCAATAAAACACAAGTAAACATCTTTCTGGTATTCTTTGCCTTGAGCCAAGGTCCATCTGACATCAGCAATGATATCCCTTGCTCCACGTCCTCTTCTGAATCCAGCTTGCACCTCTGGAAGTTCTTTGTCAACGTACTACTGCAACAGTTTTTGAATTATCTTCAGTGAGATTTTACTTGTGTGTGATATTAATGATATTTTTTTGATAATTTCCACATTCTGTGGGATCACCTTTCTTTGGAATGGGTACAAATATGGATCTCTTCCAGTCAGTTGGCCAGGTAGCTGTCTTCCAAATCACTTGGCATAACCGAGTGAGTGCCTCCAGTGAGTGGCATCTGTTTGTTGAAATATCTCAGTGGGTATTCCATCAATTCCCAGAGCCTTGTTCTTCTTC
>NW_006921634.1:2569790-2572575 GCF_000298275.1 Orycteropus afer afer
TGTGGGATCACCTTTCTTTGGAATGGGTACAAATATGGATCTCTTCCAGTCAGTTGGCCAGGTAGCTGTCTTCCAAATCTCTTGGCATAAGTGAGTAAATGTCTATGAAACATGTCAGTGGGTATTCTGTCAATTCCTGGAGCCTTGTTCTTCACCAGTTCCTTCAGTGTAGCTTTGACTTCTTCCTTCGATACCATTGGTTAGTGAGAATATATTAGAAATATGTAATATATGCAGATACATATTATATTCATGTGTGTATGTGCCTACACAAAAATATATATGTTTATAGTGGATGTAATGTAAAATATATTTATTATAGAGGATCACAGTTTAGAAAATTTGAAAGCCATCTAACTACTAAAATTTTTCATAAGTACATAAAATATATTTCAAAACTGCAGGAGACATGATTAGGTGATAATAATAATAATAATAATAATAATAAAATATTCTATGTATGTTTAGTAATGATAATTTTTGTTGGCCTTAGAATCCATACCATTATTCATTAGAGAAGGAAAGGTTGACATGGTGTTCTCTGTGAAGACAAGCATGCCTATATTCCCCACCCCATTTCCCAATGTACATTGCATATACCTCAATTACAGCACCCACTATAATATCACCATGTAGTTTAACTATGTGTTCAACCATTAGACCAAAGGTGCCTCAAGAACAGAGAACGTTCTATTCTTTATTTATTAATTTAGTTTAATTCAGATCCAAGAACTTGGTAAGTGCTTACTAAATGTATATTGACCTGCACAGAACTATGGAAGACATGATAGGTAAAGGGATTTTGTCCTCTGACATTTCAAAATTGACTTAGATAAACAATAGGACAATAGAATGGTTGGTTGGATTTGGCCACAATGATTAAGTTTAAAATGCAACTACTAGTAAATTAGTAGGGGTCAGCATGGAATTTTTTTGGAGAATATTAAGTGCTTTTTGAGAATTAACTTAGATTTGCTGTAGGTTTCTGAACATAAATTTGAAGTGCTATTATATACTATTCCTAAGGTAGACTGTATTTATTGCTGAATGTTGAATATCTTATTAGGAGGGAAACTAGACACTCAACCTTCAAAAATTTATTAAAGGAATGTAAAAGGGAGTAGTTGAGGGGAAAATTAAGTTATGAGAAATTATCTACCTTAAAGTATTTCAGATAAAGAACTGGCAAAATGTGATATTATACTAACCAAGGACATTCACATGTTTATGTCCTTAGGATAGATTACTTACAGGTCTCTCCAAAAACAAGTAACCTTTCAAGGAATGTAGTGACAGTGATGTTACACTCAGTGTGAGATTTATTGTGGCCAAAGTGCCATTGGCTTGCTATGATATCCTGATTCTGTCAAACTCACAACCAACTTGAGGATATGAACTTGAGATTATGGGGACTATGAGCTCAAAATCTCCCTAAAACCACTATACACATCTCAGGCCAGGATCCCATGTGAACTAAATTCAACTTCTAAATCCAAGACAGGTGACAATAATGAGATGAAATCCAAGAATATAATTCTGGATAATGTACAATGAATCATTTCCCATACTTTCCTTTATAGAGTCAAGCATTATCAATGCAGGAAAACTTACTATTTGTTTTCTATTGTTGATCATTAAAATTATTTTGTAAAATATATTTTAAAGTGAGAATGTCATGTTACTGCTCTCTACTAACATGTCATAGAAGGTCTACCTCACTAAGTGTAGGTGAGGATGTGATGTGCAGGAAAACAGTTGTTGTACACTACCTACCCTATGTCAGGCATCACATTTCACTTTCTGTATGCTATTTTGTCCAAATAGGCAAGCACCTTACAGAGGAGTAAGCCAGTTGTCATTGAGTCGATTTCAACTCATTGTGACTACATGTGTGTAAGAGTAGAACTGTACTCCATAGAGTTTTCAGTGGCTCCGTTTTCAGAAGTAGATCAGGTCTTTCTTTCAGGGTGCCTCCAGTGGACTTGAACCTCCAAACTGTTGGTTAGTAGCTGAGCACATTCATCAACTGTAGAAGCCAGGTACTTGACTTTATGCTATGGTATTTTATTAGTATTACGCAGTCCTCTTCAGTTTATTATTAGTAATTGCTTTTTACACATGAAAAGGCAGAGGCTCAAAGACAATAAATGAATTTTCTGAGATTACATAATTACGAAAAAGCAACACAGATTTAAATGCAGTTCTATTTGACTCCAAGAATTTGTGCCTTTAATATTACACTGAAATGATCCACTAAATAAGAAAGTGTAATTTGTCTAAAGCCTCATGCTTTGACATGAATATGTGACTTGGGCAAGTTATTCATACCATTTAGGTCTCCTTTTCCTCCCCTGTAATAGCTTCCTCCTTACCTACTTGACTCATTCCCAGAGACTGGCTCTCAGCCCAACAGTAGAAAGACTTACATGCAGAACACTCAGCCCAGGGCAATGCACCCACCTTCTGTACTGAGATACACACCTTGGAGCAATGGAGCATGGGGCACCAGAGGGACAGCATTCACATGGAGGGAAAGCTGGACATACAGGAGTGCATAGTTAAGAAGCCCATGGGGTGTGGGGGGGGGGGTCACAGAAAAGGGAGAGGAGGAGAGTGGGTTAGGGTCGGGGATGGTAATCGGGGAGTGAAACCAAATGTACATGAACTGTTGAATGTAAAACAAATTCTGCTCCATAAATTTACACTCAAAGCACAATTAAAAATAAAAGGAAAGAAACCTATGCATAGGGAGAGAAATATCCATAAATTACACTGATAATTAAAA
>NW_006921634.1:2572675-2581544 GCF_000298275.1 Orycteropus afer afer
AGAAAACTATAAATCACAGGGTAACCTCAAAGAAAAATGATAAACCTTCACATCAAAATAAAAAAGAGGACCAGCATAAATATTCAGCAAATACAAAACAATAGCAACAAAGGAAGTGATAACATGATTCATAAACAAATTGAGCTCAGCATAGAAAATTATATGGAACAAAGAAATCGACACAATGAAAAAGCACATGACAAAAATGATGGCAACAAATTCATATTTGCTGATAATTACATATCTGGCAAGGAACTTATCCCTAAGATTGATGGGAAAATCCAATGCCTCAATACCAAAGGAATTAACAATTCAATTGAAAAATGTGCAGAAGACATGAATAGACACTTCACCAGGGAGGATGTTCAGGCAGTCAGCTAATACATGAAAAGATGCTCACAGTCATTGGCCATCAGAGAAATGGAAATCAAAACAACAATGAGATACACTGTCTCACCCCAGCACTGATGGCAAGGTTCAATGAGATACAAAATAACAAAAGCTGGTAGGGATGTGGAGAGATTGGGACTCTCATACACTGCCTGTGTGACTGTGAAATGACACAACCACTGTGGAAAGTAATATGGTGATGCCTTAGAAATTTGGAATTGGAGATATCATTTGACCAAGCAATCCCATTACTAGGTATATATCCTAGAGAGGTGAGAGCCAGGATAGCAACAGATACATACATGCTCATTTTCATCACAGCACTATTTACAATAGCAAAAAGATGGAAACAACCCACATGCCCATCAGCGGAAGAGTGGATGACCAAACTATGGTACATACACATAATGGAATACTGTACAGCACTAAAGAATAATGTAGAGTTTGCAAAACACCGCATAATATGGATGAACTTGGAGGATATTATGGTGAGTGAAATAAGTCAATCAGAGAAGGACAAATATAGTATTAGTTTGTTGTTGTGAAGAGTCAAGGAAAGGTTTATATATGGAGGGAAACTTCCTTTGTTTGTTGCCAGGGGTGGGAGGACAGGGGAAGGAACATTGCAAAAACAAAAGGCATCAACCCATGTCACTTTAATTTTGTTTATTTCACTATGCATAAATTATATTTCAATAAAATCCATTAAAAAAGAAAAAAAATTAAAAAAATAATTTTTTGTTGAACAAATAATCCAAAAAAAATGAAGGACTGAAAAATATATGTCAAGCAAATAGCAACCAAAAAAAGCAGGAGTGGCCATATTAATTTCTGTTAAAATAGACTTTAATGCAAAAAACAGCAAAAGAGACAGGGAAGAACATTTTAAAATGATTAACGTGTCGATTGAACAAGAGGACATAACATAATAAATATTGTCTCACACTGAATGAGTCCCAAGGCATATAAGATAAATTTTAACAGAATTGAAAGAAGTAGACAACCCCTCAATAATACTAGGAGACTTTAATGCACTGGTTTCACTGAAGGAGAACAAATAGAAAGAAACTTAACAAATATACAAAAGATCTAAACAACACAATCAACCAACTATACATCACAGATATATACAGAACACTCCACCCAACAATAGCACAATATACATTCTTTTCCAGTGCAAACTGAACATAAGGTAGACCATAAGCTAGGCAACAAAGCAAGTCTCAATAGATTTGAAAACATTGAAATGCTACAAATCATCTTCTCAGTTCATAATGCTATACAATTAGAATTCAATAACAGGAAGAGCAAAGGGAAAAACATCAAGTAAATGGAAACTGAAAAGGATCATGCTTAAAATCTACTGGATGATAGAAGAAGTGAAAAAAATGACCTTAAAAATTCCTTGACTCAAGTGAGAATGAAAACACAACATAACAAAATCTTTGGAACACAGCAAACGTGGAGCTCAGGGGACATTTTATAGCAATAAATACACACATTAAAAAAGAAATAATCAAAACCAACACCTTAATGCAACATCTCTAAATATTAGAAAAAGACCATGAAAAAAGGCCTGCAATCACCAGAAGAAATGAAATAATCAAGATTTTAGCAGAAATGAACAGAAAACAATAGAAAGAATCAACAAGACTAGAAATTGATTCTTTAAAAGGATTAATAAAATAAACAAAACACTGCCAAATTTAACTCAGGAAACGATGCAAATAACATGAATGAGAAGTGCAATTGGCAATGTCACGACAACCTATTGAAATAAAAAGGATAATAACACAATACTATTAAGAACTATACTCCAACAAATTTGCAAACATAGAAGAAATGAACAGATTTCTGGAAGCACACTACCTGTCCAAACTAGTACAATCTGAGGTAGAATATTTGAAAAGATTCATCACAAAAGAAGAAATTGAACACATCATTAAAAAAAAAAAAAAAAAAAAAAACTGCTGTGCTCATTCTTTCAGCAGTCCATGATATATTCAATATTCTTTGTTATCACCAGATCATGAAAATAGTGCAGGTAAAGTTTCATTCTGTTATATATAAGATCTCCATGATCTCCATAGAGTTGATTCTATGGCATCTAAAAAATTAACAACAAAAAGCAAGAACACCTGTTGCTGATGCTTATGCTATATTATAAGTACTGCAATATTCCTCAAGCACTGTGTCAATTAATGTAAATGAAGAGAGTACGATGAATGGGGGACTGACTGACACATGTAGTCAGTACTGCCTGAACATTTTTAGTGATATAACTATAATTGCATTTTTCTATTTTGTTGAAAGGCATAAATCTTCTCTTTAGAAAAATTGCACATGTATTTTAAAACACACTATTTCCTAGAATTGAAGAATGTTTGTAACTTCTTCAAATGTTTAAGGATTTCCATGAATCCAACTACGAATGAAAATCCACTGATAATCAATCGACTTAAGCCAGGGCTTCAGTACAAGAAGGCAGGCCTTTAAGCACTCTGATGCTAAAAACAATCAACTGATTAATTTGATTATGTAAAAAAATCATTTAATTCAGTAGGGTACAATATTCTACAGATCATTGACTAAAAAGCCAATTGAATGTTTTAATTTGTTCATGTTTCTAATAGTAGTTTTACCCCTTTTCTTTCATGGTCAGTTCATCAGAAATTAAAGGAATGCATGAATATTTAACCCATTTTCCACCCTATCTCACCCAGGACACTGTACTCCTTGAACTACCTGAAAATAAATCTAAATTAGGACAGATTACAAGAGTATAAGATGTTTTGTGATGCCAAATGGTTTCACAAATGAGTCATCCAGGTTGACAGTCTGTCAGAATCTTCTCTTTGCTCTCACAAACTAACCAGTTTCTCCTGTATGCAGATTCTCCATCTAGAGCAGTAAGTGATGCCAGAGGTGTATCTACAGAAAATAGCACCTATGACAATCAGCTTTAAATTGCTGAATGATCTCTCACAGTTGGCAATGGAAACTTTGATGATGAACAGAGATTGCTCATTGGTGCTCCTCCTCAAATGGCATTCAGGGAATATCCCCATACCCTAGGCAAACTTTTGGCTGCTGCTTTACTAGTGATATCACCTCAGAAACCCAAGGAGGGGTTGCTATGAGTTGGGTCCGACTCAACGGCACATAACAACAACAACAGTAAGTGTAAGGGAGGTCTAGTGGTGTAGTGCCTAAGGCATTTGACTACTAACCAGAAGGCTGGTGGTTCAAACCCACTAGCCACTCCTCAGAAGGAAGACTGGGCAATCTACTTCTGTAGAGATAGTGTCTCGGAAACCTAAGGAGGGGTTGCTATGAGTCTAATCCACTCGGTGGCAATGAGGTTTTTTTTTTTTTTTTTTTTGAATAAGTGTAAACCAACTATATCTTTACTCCAAGATCCTCTAAAGATGGGACGATTTTAGGATCTTTTCTAGGCTTATTGCTTAACATAGTTCCAGGGTATAAAAGAATTTGTCTTTGAAATTCGCATTTCTCTATTTAGTGAATTTGCACCAAAGCTACCTTCACAGTCACCAGCTGCCACTTGCGTTTCCTGTGTGTATGACACCTCATGACATGACAGAGACTTGTGTAAATCCTCAACTAAAGATTGTGAGGTGGGAAATACACACCTCTATTCATTTGCTTGGGAGCTCTTATAGGGTAGTGCCTAAGGCACTTGACTCCTAACCAGAAGGCTGGGGGTTCAAATCCACCAGCCACTCCTCGGAAGGAAGATGGGGCAATCTACTTCCATGTGATACTGCCTCAGAAACCCAAGAAGGGGTCGCTATGAGTCGGGTCCAACTCGACGGCACACAACAACAACAACAACATTCATTTGCTTTCCTTTAAATGAACTTGGAAGTGACTAATTCCCAATGCAGGAGAATAAGAAAAGATTAGGACTGTTGTTTTCTGACTCCTCTAGTTCAAGAGGAGAGGAAGCAGTAGCCCAAATCAGGCTACTTATGGTATTAGTTTTTATTAAAGAGAGAAAATAACCATGAAAAGCTTAAAGGATGGCTTATCAATAGAGAGCTTGGAGGTGTTGTTGAAAACTTTGATAAATACAAAGCATATGTTTTTGCCTAAAGTCAATACCACTTTGGCTCACTCTGATTTTTCTTAAAAAATGCAAGGAAATGTGATTATTTTGCAAATGATGTGAAAACCATCAAGAGATAATGTCTGTGTAAATCATGATAAAGTGGTGAGTGATGATGGATTCTTCATACTTGACTATCTTAGACTCCAACAAAACATTTCAGAAAAAGGATCAAAGTTTCTTCTAAACTGTGCATGTTCTTCTGAATTCCATTTTGTATAACTGAATGCAATGTCTTTGGATACAAATGAGCAAACACTAGGGAAAGACTCCAACAGTTATAAAATCAAATCCAAATATGAAAACTATCATATGGAAACATCATCTCCTTCTGCCCCACCATAATCAACTAGTGAAACTGTGAATATTAACAGTCTTAGGGACCTAAGACATTACCTAATATGTTATCTATTGTAGTTCTCCTATTACAGAAGCAGATTCTGAGAGAAGTCAAGAAGCTTGATTTTAAAAAAATCACACATTACATGAGAACCAAACTTGATTTAAGAAATGGTTGTCATTCTGCAAATGAGTATTTAACATGCATTAAGTACTATGCTAGATTGCTGAAGATGTAGAAATAAGTAATATATAGGACTTATCCTTAAATATTTTTGTCTAAAGAAGGAGATAGACTTGTAAACAAAAGCAACAATAGTCTACAAGGTTCATATTACTTTTTTCTTTTTATAAATGAGAAAAATCAGGATTTCAGAGATCATAGTCACACAGCTGGAAAGTAGAAAACCTGAACTGGTATGACTTCAGAGTCCACGTTCTTACTTGTTCTTTGTGAGTGTAGGGGTTTTCTGATAACAAGTTTGTGTGTGTGTGTGTGTGCATGTGCACGTGCACGCAAGTAGGGCAACAATGAGAAATATTTATAGAATGTATATTTAAACGTGTGTTTTCATAACTCCACTCAGGTAAGATTTCACAACCTCTCTTTCAAGGTAAAGACCAGAGACAAGCATTCTCTCCACAGATGCTCACCTCTGACCAGAAACATTTTTCAGTGGTACAAATAATATTGTATAAGTCAATGCTCACTACCTTGAACAGAATTGTGTATGTGTGTGTGACAAGATTTTATTGACCCTACCTTGGCTACAAACAGTCAGAGAACACATCTGTCAAAAGCTTTCCAAAAGTCTGCCTTATCTCATCTCACCAAGCTCCTCATTCTAAAAAATACATAAGCTTGACAGGAGAATACATGCAGCAGTTAGCAGCATACTTATTATGTGCTAGGTGTTGGTTACATTCTAATGGAGGTCACTGCTCACATTGGCATAGGCTTGGTATGGTTAAGAACAGTAAGTTCTTGGGATAGTGTCAGAGTATAGGATAGAAAGATAAGAAAGTGGCACATGATAAGGCTAGAGATAGATATAAGAGCTCTATCACCTCTTCTGCACATCCTCAGGACCCTCCTTTGGGTCTCCAATTTGCTTCTGCTATAATCCGTTTTGAGGAAAAGAATGGAGGAGTGGTGTCAAGACTTTTTAAATTGATAGTTCTCAAATAGTCATCATAGAGAACACTTGTGGGCCATTAATGTTATCTCTGAGCCAGCCATCTAACTTCTGGTTCTTTTATAAGGAGAGCATGTAGGGCTTCCTTATTTCACAATTTCTAAGTGAGCTTTAGTTTCAGTTCTTCTAATCATAACATCCACCCTTAAGATCAGAGCCTGAATGTATTTCCTTCAACCTCTTTGTACAGAGAACAAAGGTAGTTTCTGAAATGTCTACGAAGCCAATGGTAGAATCATATAGATGTTTGCCAAAATAAATAGTGTTACTGTAGCAAAGATAAAGATTTTGTTGTCATGCCATCTCTCTGATGATTTTGATTTTGATCAGTTGCACTTCCCATGTGATAAAGGAGGGACATGAAAACACAAGAATGTAATGATTTACTCAGTCATCTCACATAAATATGGGCAGTAAGTGGAATAGGGACAAGTTTTTCCACTTCCTGGTAAATCCTACAAAGATGTTTTTATAGGTCCACTTTAATATTTGAAACAAATGAATAATTATATTCATATTCCTATTATAGTAAAAATAAAATGCAGGTAAATGTTTGGATTTGACAATCAGATGATTATTGCTCTTGGACTCAGTTGTTCAGAAATATTTCACCCTTTTCTTTCTGCATAACGTTTTATACAGTATAAGGTATATTCTATCACTCATCTTTTGGTTTGTTGTACTGTTGTGGCTTGTGTAACAACACACAAGCAGTGTTGAGGCTGGAGGCTATGCATATTTAAAATATCTGCAGGGTCACCCATGGTGGACAGGTTTCAGTGGAGCTTCCAGACTAAGACATGCTGAGAAGAAGGATGGGGCCATCCTCTTCTGAAAATCTTGCCACTGAAAACCTTACGAATAGCAGTGAAACATTATCATATATAGGTCCAGAAGATGAGTCCCTCAGGTTGGAAGGTACTCAAAATATGACTGGGAAAGAGTTGCCTCCTTAAAGTAGAGTTGACCTTAATGGCATAGATGGATGGAATAAAGATTTTGGGACATTCATTTGCCAATGGGACTGAACTCAAAATGAGAAGAAACAACTGAAAACATTTATTAATAACTGGAAAATTGAATACATGAAATATGAATCTAAGAAAATTGGAAGTTGTCAAAAATGAAATGGAATGCATAAACATCAATATCTTTGGCAATAGTAAGCTGAAATGGACAGTTATTGTCTATTTTGAGCCTGACAATCACATGGTCGACTATGCAGGGAACTACAGATTGAACAATGGTGTTGCATTCATTGTCAAACAGAGCATTTCAAGATCTATCCTGAAGTACAATGCTGTCAATAATAGGATAACATCCACATGCCTACAATGAAGAACAATTAAGGCCATTATTATTCAAATTTATACTTTTCTTTCTGTATAACCTTTTATACAGCATAAGTTAGATTTAAGTTTACTGTTGAAAACTTTACTACAGTACATTACTTAATATGGACATTCTAGCCAGTCTTCCATTTTGGGAAGTATTGTAAATCCTAGACTTTGTGCTTGTTTAAGAAACTCTGGTGGTGTAGTGGATAAAGCATTGGCTGCAAACCAGAAGTTCAGTGGTTCAAACCCAACAGCCAGTCCATGGAAGGAAGATGGGACAATACCCCGTAAAGATTTACAGCCTTGGAAACCCAGTGGGGGTTGCTATGAGTCAGAATCAACTCAATGACAGTGAGTATGCCTGTTTAGAACAGGATGTATCTTGAGTCCTGCCTTGCTCAAACATGAGATACAAGGCACTACCCTTAGTTTTCTTGAGGGTATGCATTTGAATGTTTGGGCTAAACTTGACCTCTCTTGCTCTGGTCCTGCATTTAGTTGGTCATCTCACCCCTGGACTTGAGACAGGAGCAGGTCATCTGATCTGCTAATTTGAGTTCACTAGCCCTGGAAGCACTGGAGTAAAGAGAATCCTCCAGACTTACATATGGATTTGGGGCTTGCCAGCCTCCCAGTCTCTACCACTACATGAGCCATTTCTTTGGCAGTCTGTGAGTTCTGTGAGACTTTACAGTGAAATACAGAACCTTAAGGCAGTAAGGAGAGTGCTAAGGGGAGAAGGAAGAAGGTTGATGTTAGAGATGATAGACTGGTACTTTGGAAAAGCTGAACATCTGGGACATGTTTAGCTTTTGCCTCATAGGGACCAGCCTTCTGCTGATCCTTCTAAAAATATTTACTCAAGCAAACACTTTACCAGGAGGAAGATTTATAGCCTAAAAAGATCCCTGGGATACATCAATAACTTTTTTTGTCTTTTCTTTTTTTCTGAAAGGATAAACTTTTAAATTGTTGAAAATGTTAATTCTTGATGTTCTGTCATTAGACTCATGCACATTTGAAGGTAAAGAAAACTTGAGCTTGAAGAATGGCAATGGCAAAAGAATGACAGTTTTGCATGGAAAAAATTAGTCCAAGGGACCAGTACACCATGCAATCCTCAGCCTATATGACTATGAGACCAGAAGAACTAGATGGTGCCTAGCTACTACTGTCAACCACTAGCAGGGGAATGTATGTAGGACATCCTGGATAGAGTGGGAGAACAATGTGGAACAAAACTCAAAATCACAAAAAAAATAAAAAAGGACCATGTTTGCTGGTCTGATGGAGCCTGGTGGAACTCTTGAGACTATGGCCCCTACCTGCCCTTCAAGTCTGGAATTGAACCCACTCCCATGGCTTCAAGCCAAATAAAGATAGGCATATGAGCTGAACATTTACATTAGGTAGATAAACTCCTTGGAGAGATCAATCATGGGAGAATAGAAGGGCTGTGTATGCACAGGGAGACAGTT
>NW_006921634.1:2582199-2591383 GCF_000298275.1 Orycteropus afer afer
ACCCAAGGAGGGGTCACTATGAGTCGGGCTGACTCAACGGCAAATAACAACAACAGTACTTTGAGCACTGTCAAAGTAACTGAAGCAAAAACTGACAGAATTGAAGGGACAACTGGACAAATCAGCAAGAAGAGTTGATTTCAATACTAGTTTTTAAAAATAGCTAGAGAAACTAAGTAGTAGGCCAATTACAGAAATTGAAGATGACTTGAAAATACACTTGATATTGAAATCAATTAGATCTAACAGACATTTTCAGAACACTCCACTCAAAAAATATCATACTTCATGTTCCTTTCAAATATACTTGCAGCATTCTTCAGGTTAGTCAGTTTGCTAACCAGTTACACTCCAGTCAATTCCAACTCATGGTGACCCCAGGTGTGTAAGAATAGATCTGCACTCCAATAAGGATTTTTCCTTCTTTTTCTACTTTTTTTTTTTTTTTTTTTTAACTTTTTATTGTGATTTGGGTGAAAGTTTACAGAGCAAATTTGTTTTCCATTCAGCAGTTCGTACACATTTTGTTCTGGGACATTGATTGCATTCCCATGGTGTAACAACTGTCTTACCACTTCCTCGCTGTGGTTACCTTGAACATGTGTCCTTCTTTCCTATAAGGAGTTCTGATGACATAGTGGTTAAAGCAATGGGCTGCTAATCAAAAGATCAAAGGTTCAAACTCACTAGCTGATAGATATAAGCCTTGACTTAGAATTCTCATGTTATTTTTAATCCTTTAATCTTAATACTTTCTCTCTCCAAAAATGAAATTGAATAACGGGACTGTGGTCATAACCCAGTTCTAAGAACTGGGTAGACAAGACAGACAGAACTGCAAAAGACTACTGACGCTTACAGTTCCAAGAACACAGCTGAACATCCGCTGTCTTGACTATTGCTACAAAGACAGCTGTGATCTGCTCTCCCACAATAGAACTGCTGATAAACTTCCTGCCACCCTACTTAAACCTCCCAGCTTCTAGAGCTCAGGGTTAATATACTGCTGAGCTCAGCCCAGACTGACATCATTCCGGTCTCAGCCCATCTGTGTGCAGATGCTTTCATAAACTTTCTTTTAAACCTCTACCAGCCTGATTTCTCTTTCCCAGCAACCTTACACTAGCCAGACCCAGCAACCACTCTAAGGGAAAAGGATGAGGCAGTCGGCTTCTATAAAGATTTATGGCCTTCAAAACACTGTGGGGCAGTTCTAGTCTGCCCTAAAGGGTCGACTGTGAGTCAGAATGGACTCAATGGCAATGGGTTCTTTCCTATGGATTTCTACCTTCTGAGCTTTACCACTGCACAAATTCAATGGCTGTTTTTATTATTATTATTATTATTATTATTATTATTATTATTAGTTCACAAGGTTTTGTTCAAAAGTGCCTCTGGGCAGACTCCACCCTTCAACCTACGCCTAGCAGCTGAGTATATTAACAATTTACATTGCACAAGGACTACAGGCAATATGCTAGGCTCATAAAACAATCTACATTAAATTTTAAAATATTGAAATCTTGTAAAGTATGCCCTCCAACTACAATAGCATTAAACTAGAAGTTAATATCAAGAACATTTTGAAAATTAACAAATACATGGAAACTAAACATCACATTCCCTAAATAACCAGTGGGTCAAAGAAAAGATATCACTCTGGAGATTAGAAATACTTTTAGATTTATAGACATAAAAATCACAGTATTTGGGGTACAGAAAATAGTGCACTGAGAGAAGTATGTAATTATAAATATTTATAATAAAAACAAGGAACTCAAATCAATAACCTATTTTTTTACCTTAAAAATAGAGAAAAGGAAGAGCAAATTAAACCTAAAGCAAGGTAACAAACAATAAAGACTTTAAAGTAAATTGTAAAGCAAAAAGGAAATAATAGAGAAAATCAATGAAACCAAAAGTTGTTTCTTTGAAAAGATCAACAAATTAACAAATACTTCAATAGACTGATGAAGAAAAGGAGAAAGAAAACTCAAATTATTATTATCAGGAATAAAAGAGAGGACATTTCTACTGAACTCACTTAAATAAAAAGGATTATTAAGAAATACTATGAAAAAAAGGATGCCAACAACAAATCAGATAACATACATAAAATGGACAAATTCCTAGAATGATACAAAATACTGAGACTGATTCAAAAACAGAAATTTGAATAAACTTATGACAAGCAAAGAAATTGAATTAGTAATTAAAATACTCCCCCCTCACAAAAAAAGCCCAGAATTTCACTGATGAATTCTACAAAACAGTCAAATAAGAATTTATTCAAATCTTTCAAAAACTCTTCCAAAAACAGTAGAAGAGTTAACTTTCCAAACTATTCTTGGAGTCCAGTGTTACCTTAATAGCAAAATCAAATATAAAAAAACCAGATCAACACTCATTATAAATATAGACAAAAAATTCCTCAAGAAAACGTTAGCCAATTGAATTTAGCTATATATAAAAACTATTACACACAAAGGCCAAGTGGGATGTATCTCAGGAATGCAAGGTTTGGTTAACATCTGAAAATCAGTTAATGTCTGTACATTAGCAATAGAATAGAGGACACAATAATCTCAATAAACATAAAAGATTCATTTGACAAAATCCCACACACTTTCAATATGAAAGCACACAACAAACTAGGAGTAGAAGGAAAATCTCTCAATCCAATAAAGAACATCTATGAAAAACAAGTAACTAACATCATTCATAGTGATAAGACATAATGATAATTTTAAGAATAAAAGTGTTCTACTTATGCCACGTCTATTCAACATTGTACTGTAGGTTTTAGCCAGGGAAGTTAGTAAGGAAAAAGAAGTAAAAGACATAAAGATTGGAAATGAGAATTCAAAAATATTTATATTCACAGATAATATGATTGTATAGTTAGAAAATCCTAAAAAAAAAAAAAAAATCCACAGAAAGCCTCTCTGAACTAATAAACAAGTTCAGAAAGTTTGCAGAACGTAACATCAATATAGTAATTGTCAATTGGGTATACACTAGCAATGAGTGAACCAAAAATGAAATTAAGAAAACAGATCTATTTTTTTAAAGTATCAGAAAGCAACACAATACTTAGGAATGTATGTAATAAAAAGTGCAAGACTTGTACCCTGAAATTCAAAATATTGTTGAAAAAAATTAAAGACTTAAATGAATGAGAAACATTCTGTGTTCATGAACTGGAGGATTTAATGTTGTTAAAATGGCAGTATTCCCCAAATTAATTCTATAGTTTCAAACACAGTCATTATCAGATTCCCAGGTGGATTATTTTGCAAAAATTGACAATCTGATCTTCAAACTCACATGGAAATGCAAAAGGTCCAGGATAGTCAAAGAAATCTTGAAAAAGAACAAATCTGAAGGACTTTTACTTCACAATTTCAAAAGCTATGATAATAAAGACCTTGTGGTGCTGGCATAAGGAGATATCTATATATATACACCTATACCTATTCCTATGATCTACTATGCTGGGAAAGACAAATTAAAGAGGAATGGTGTGGCATTCATGATCACAAAGAATGTTTTGAGATCCATCCTGAAGTACAATGCTATCAGTGATAAGATAATATCCAAACACCTACAAGGAAGACCAGTTAATACTACTATTATTCAAATTTATGCATCAACTTCCAAAGCCAAAGATGAGGAAATTGAAGATTTTTACCAAATTCTGTAGTCTGAAATTGACCAAGCATGCAACCAAGATGTGTTATTACTGGTGATTGGAATGCAAAAGGTGGAAACAAAGGAGAATCACTGTCAGTTGGAAAATAAGGCCATGGCAATAGAAATGAAGCCAGAGATTGCATGATAGAATATTGCAAGACCAATGACTTCCTCATTGCAAACACCTTTTTTCAACAACATAAATGGTGGCTATACACATGGGCCTCACCAGATGGAAAACACAGGAATCAGATTGACTACATCTGTGGAAAGAGGTGATGGAGAAGTTCAATCTTCAGCAAAAACAAGACCAGAAGCTGACTATGGAACAAACCATCAATTTCTCATATACACATTCAAGTTGAAGATGAAGACAATTAAAACAAGTCCATGAGAGCCAAAATATGACCATGATTACAGCCCACCTGAATTTTTAGAACATCTGAAGAATAGATTGGACATATTATACATCAATGACTGAAAACCACACGGATTGTGGGACGACATCAAGAATATCATACATGAAGAAAGCAAAAGGTTACTGTACAGACAAGAAAGGAAGAAAAAAAACAAAATGGTGTCAGAAGAGACTCAGAAACTTGCTCTTGAATAGAGAATAGCTAAAGCAAATGGAAGTGCTTAAGGCACTTGACTGCTAATACACCAGCCACTCCTTGGAAGGAAGGTTGAGCAATCTACTTCTGTAATGATACTGCCTGGAAACCCAAGGAGGGGTTGTTATGAGTCGGGTCCAATTCAACAACACATAACAACAACAACAGCAAAGCAAATGGAAGAGATGACAGGATAAAAGAGCTGAACAGAAGTTTTGAAACAGCAGCTTAACAAGACAAAGTCAATTATAATGAAATGCACAAAGACCTGGAGTTAGAAAACCAAAAGGGAAGAAAATGCTTAGCATTTCTCAAGCTGAAAGAATTAAAGGAAAAAAAAAGCAAGACTCGAATTGCAATATTGAAAGATTCTATGGATAAAATATTGAATGATTCAGGAAACATCAAAAAAAGATGGAAGGAATACACAGAGTCACTGTACCAAAAGGAACTGGTTGATGTTCATCTATTTAAGGAGGTGGCATATGATCGAGAACTAATGGCATCAAAGGAAGAAGTCAAAGCTGCACTGAAGGAATAGGCAAAAAAAACAAGGCTCTAAAACTACTCAGAAAGGGATAAAAACTGGAGATCCTTGATAAAGTAGGAGGAAAAAAGTGGAACAAAATTCAAAAGAGACTATGGCTCCGGTTACCCTTAGAGCCTAGAAATGGACTCACTTCCATAGATTGGCTCTTAGATTGGCTCAACATTAGAAAGACCTACATGCAGAACACCTACCCCAGGGTGATGCACTCACCTACTCTAGGGTGATGCACCCTTTAGATCAATCAGCCATGAAGCATCAGAGCAGCAGCACTCACATAGAGGGAAAGCTGGACAGATAGGAATTAATAGATAAGAAGGACACAGCAAGGCGGTAATCACAGGGAGGAGATGGTAGGAGAGTTTTTTATGATTATTGATGGTCATCAAGGTGTGAAAGCAAATGCTCATGAACAGTTGAATGTAAAACAAATCTGCTTTGTAAATCTGCATTCCAAACACAATTTTAAAAAAGAAAGAAAAGGCTCCAGGAATTGATGGAATACCCATTGAGATGTTTCAACAAAGAGTTGTCATGCTGGAGGCACTTACTCATCTATGCTAAGAAATTTGGAAGATAGCTACTTTGCCAACTGAATGGATGAGATCCATGTTTGTACCCATTCCAAAGAAAAGTGATTCCACAGAATGTGGAAATTGTCAAACAATATCATTAATATCATGTGCAAATAAAATCTTGCTGAATATAATTCAAAAACAGTGGCAGCAGTTTATTGACAAGGAACTTCCATAAATGCAAGCTGGATTCAGAAGAGGATGTGGAAAGAGGGATATCATAGCTGATGTCAAATGGATCTTGGCTCAAAGCAAAGAATACCAGAAAGATGTTTACTTGCATTTTACTGACTATGCAAAAACATTCAACTTTGTGCATCATAAAAAATTATGGATAGCATTGAGAAGGATGGGAATTCCAGAATATTTCATTGTGTTCATGAGGAACCTGTTTATAGACTAGGAGGCTGTCATTGAACAGAACAAGGGGATACCACAAAGTTTAAAATCAGAAAGGGTGTGTCTCAAGGGTGTATCTTTTCATGTATTTATTAAACTTGCCTGCTGAGCAAATAATCCAAGAAGCGGGACTATGAAGAAGAATAAGGCATCAGAATTGGAAGAAGACTCATTAAAAACCTGTGATATGCAGATGACACAAACTTGCTTGCTGACAGTGAAGATGACTTAAAGCACTTACTGATGAAGATTAAAGACTGCAGTGTGCAGTATGAATTATACCTCAACATAAAGAAAATGAAAATCCTCACAATTGAACCAATTAGCAGCAGCATGATAAATGGAGAGAAGACTGAAGTTCTCAACAATTTCATATTACTTGGATACATAATTAAAATCCATGGAGGCAGTACTCAAGAAATCATCGGCCATATTTCACTGTGCAAATCTGCTGCACAAGACCTTATTAAAGCATTAAAGAGCAAACATATCACTTTGAAGACTAAGGTTCATGTAATCCAAGTCATGATATTTTCAATTGCCTCATATGTGCTTATTCATCTATGCCAAGAAATTTCAAAACAGTCACCTGGGCAACTGAATGGAAGAGATCCATATTTGTAACCATTCCAAAGAAAGGTGATCCAACAGAAATTGGAAATTATTGAACAATATCTTTAATGTCACATGTAAGTAAAATTTTGCTGAAGATAGTTCAAAAATGGTTGCAGTAATATATTGACAGGGAAGTCTAGAAATGCAAGCTGAATTCAGAAGAGGACATGAAACATTGGATATCATTGCTTATGTCAGACTGATCTTGGCTCAAAGCAAAGCATACCAGAAAGATGTTTATTTGTGTTTTGTTGACTATGAAAAATCATTCAACTGTGTGGATCATAACAATTTATGCATGACACTGAGAAGTATGAAAATTCTGGAATACCTGATTGTACTCATGAGGAACCTAAGACTAAGGTGTGCCTAAACCAAGTCATGGTGTTTTCAGTCACCTCATATTTTCTTGGTGCTTTTGCTTTGATTTTTCCTGTTCTGAAATTCCTATCAGACACAAGTTATTCCTCTTGATGGTGTCTAATGTAACATATGGCACTGAGCAAGTCGACTGCAAAGGACCTCTTTCAAGTGCTGAGGAGCAAAGATGTGTCCTTGAGGACTAAGGTGTGCCTGACACAAGCCATGGTATTTTCAATTGTGTCATATGCATGTGAGAGCTGGACAATGAATAAGGAAGACTGAAACAGAGTCAATGCTTTTGAGTTGTGGTGTTGGCAAAGAATGTTGAAAGTTCCATGGACTGCTAAAAGAACTAACAAATCTGTCCTAGAGGAAGTGCAGTCAGATGTTGTGTCACCTACCTTGGTCATGTTGTGAGAAGGGACCATTCCCTGGAGAAGGATGTCAGGCTTGGTAAGGTGGAGGGTCGATGAAAGAGGGGAAGGCCCTCAACGAGATGGATTGACACAGTGGCTGTGGTGATGGGCTCACATATAGAAAGGATTGTGGAGCTGGTGCAGGACCAGGCAGTGTTTCATTCTGCTGTGCATAGGGTTAGTGTGAGTCGGAGATGATTCAATGGCACCTAACAACAACAACAACAATGCAATCCTTAGGCTTTCCTCATTTATTTTAATTGTTCTTTTTTTCTGTTTGTTCTAACAGAATGGTATTAAGATATCTGTCTTTGATCTCACTAATTCTGTCTTCCATTGATTCAATCGTACTCCTTTGTCCTGTCAATATGTCATCTGTTCCTGAAATTTTAGGATTAATCTGATGGATTTCTATTTGTTGTTTTTCACAGAACTTCTAATTTTCCATTTATTTTCTCAATTTGTTCTTTTATTGTTTTTATGAATTCTCCTAGAACTTTGTCTGTGTTTTCCTAGATTTTGTGTATGTTTTTGAAACATTCTCTCAATGTGTTTTAGGTACCTAAATATAATTCGGAATACAAATATATTTTAAAACTACTAATTAGGTAATTCCAATAGGATTTCTTCTTTTGGAAGATTTTTCAGCCCTATATTTTGATCATTTGTTTGAACCATCTTGTACAGTTGTGTGTGTGTGTGTGTGTGTGTGTGTGTGTGAATTGAAGCTGTCTCTTGTCTCTAAGACATTGTAGTGTTAATGTATTAATTTGTTGATGATGTGTGGCTTCTTTCACCCTGATTTTTATTTATTTATTTTTGTGTGTGTGTATCTAGAAAACAGTGCAGTCATGTTAATCTGCTCACAGTTTGGAGCACTAGGGTACTCACCACTTGATTCTGGGTGGATTTGGTAATAGGAGGGAGTGTGGGGTCAAATCTCTGATAACTGATCATGAATAGCAGCTATAGGAAGGCTGGGTGGGTATTGTCCATCATTTGTTTGATTCAGTTTTGCTGGAGCACATGATGGAAATTTCCCAGTAGGTTGGATGGCAAGTTTGGTGGGTGTGGCTCATTAGGGTCACTGGCTCTTAACTATTGGGAAAAAACAGAAAGGGGGAAAAAAGTGTGGGCTAATAAGTAAAAAATAAAGAAACATGAAAAACAAGGGAGGGATAAAAGAGAGACCCAAGAAGAAAGAAAACAGAGGAAAAGAAGACAAACAAACAAAAATAATAAATGTTGCACAGTGTTGGCATAAGTGCTAGCTGCCAAACATAGCTACAGTGGAAATGTGGCACTCACTCACAGGAGTGTGCATTGCTGAATATTAGAAGGTCAGGTGTGGGGACTACTGAACATGGACGTGGTGGTGGGACAGTATGGCATTTGCTTAGGCAGATCAAAAGAGAAAGAAAGAAAGAAAAATAGTAAAAGGTGGGGGAAGAGTAAGACAAAAGAAGACATTTACAAGGTTGGAGAGGAAGGAAGACTGAGAAAATAGGAAAAAAGATAAAAAATGGTGCAAGTGTTAGCTGCCAAACACAGCTCTAGAAAGAACGTGGAGCTCATTCCTGGGGTCTATGCACCACCGTCCACAGAGGGGCACAGATACTCTCCCTGTGGGATGGAAAAAAAGGTGGGGGGAGGTGAATAGTAAGGAGAAAAATAGAAGAAAGAAGAGGAAAACAAGGGGAAGACGAAAAAGATTTCAGAAGTATGAGAAAGGAAAGAAAGAAAGAAAGCAGCACAGCACTGTTGAAAGTGCCAGCCACCAAACACAGCTGTGAAAAATATGCACCTCTAACCAGGGAAGGTGGGCTGGTGCTTACTCACTGATCTGCAGTGATCAGTTTCCCTTGTTACCCTCCTGAATTTAGAGATCATCTAAAGAATAGATTTGATGCATTGAACACCAATGACCGAAAGCCAGATGAATTATGGGAAGATATCAAGAAC
>NW_006921634.1:2593003-2595032 GCF_000298275.1 Orycteropus afer afer
CCAGACTTGGTCTCACCTATTTTGGTCATGTTGTAAGAAGGGACCATTCCCTGGAGAAGGATGTCATGCTTGGTAGGGTGGAGGGTCGATGAAAGACGGGGAGGCCTTCAACGAGATGGATTGATACGGTGGCTGCGATGATGGGCTCAAGTATAGCAGGGATTGTGGGGCTGGGGCAGGATCGGGCAGTGTTTCGTTCTGTGCATGGGGTCGCTATGAGTCGGAAACGACTCAACGGCACTTAACAACAACAACAACCAGGGAAGAGTGGGAATGGGTGCTGTTAACTGTGTGGGCAGTGGGCAAAGGAGCACCTGCTGTGTGGTATCGAAAAAAAAAACTTCAAGGGAAGAGAAAGAAAAAATAGGAAAGTAAAAAAGAAAAAGAAAGGGGGGAGAGGGAGGAACTAAGAAAGATAAAATAGAGGGGGGAAAAAGCACTAGCAGTTGGGTAGGGGGATTTGCCCGGTTGCAAGTGAGTGGGGGTGAGAGGTGCTGTGCCTCTGGTCACTGGAAGGTTGGGGAAGGGGTAGGGTGAGTTCACATATCTGTGGTTGCCCAATCACCAATGTGGGTTATATGGTGCAGTCCTGAGCAAGTGGAGCTGGTTATTTGATTTCTGCTCCAATTAGAACACTGCTTGCAATAATTCAAAATGTCTGTGCTGTGGCAGTTGACAGTTTACCATGTCTTATTCATTCTTTTCTCTTCCACTCATCAGCGTTCTATCTACTCCTTTATCCTTTCCTTTGACGCTCTGGGTTCCAGGATTGATATCTGTATCTGTTTCACTTGATTTATTAACTCCTTATTATAGAAGGTCTGGATAGTGTATCTGTTTAGTCTGCCATCTTGCATACTCCTTCTCCTAGATCCCTTTGTAAGGTTGGGCAATTCTTTTCCCATCAAATTGTCTTGGTGTCCTTGTGCAAAACCAATTGACCTGAGTTACAAAGGGATCTAGGAGAAGGAGTATGCAAGATGGCAGACTAAACAGATACACTCCTAGGAAGGAAGATTAAGCAATCTACTTCCATAGTGATACCACCTTGGAAACCCAAGGAGGGGTTGCTATGAGTCAGGTCAGACTTGACGGCACATCACAACAACAACAACAACAACATGTTTTCCTGCAAGACTTCTATAGTTTTGGTTGATACATTTACCTCTTGTATCCATTTTGATTCAATATTTGTATATGGTATTCTGGTAAGCAGTCAAGTGCTTTAGGCACTACGCTACCAGAGGCATAAATATTAGTGACCTGGTATTTTCTTAGATATGAAACCAAAAATGCAAAGAACAAAAGAAAAAATAAATTGCACTTCATCAAAATTAAAAAAAAAAAAAAAATCTTTAGGGCCATGATAACATTAAGAAAATGAACAGACTACCAGCAGAATGGGAGAAAATATTTTCAAGCCATGTATCTGATAAGGATTTTCCGTCAAGAATATGTAAAGAATTCACATAAGTCAATTATACATAAACTAATAACCCCTTTTTAAAACTAGGCTAAGAATTTGAGTAGATATTTCTTCAAAAATATATATAAACGGCAAATAAGCACACAAAAACATGCTGGGCATCATTAGTGATTAAGAAAATTCAAATCCAAACCACAATGAGATGCCTCTTCATCCCCAGCAATATGTCTACAATTAAAAAAAAAAAATACAGGCAGTAACACATTTTGGTGAAGATGTGGAGAATATGAATCCTATTATGAATAGCTACTGTTTTGCAATACTGCTTTGCAAAGAAGTTAGGCAGTTTTTCTTAATGTTAATCATCGGCTTAATATTGTTGTTGTTGTTGTTATGTGCCGTTGAGTCAAACCCGACTCATAGCGACCCCTCCTTGGGTTTCCGAGGCAGTATCACTACGGAAGTAGGATTACCCAACCTTCCTTCCGGTTTCCGAGGCAGTATCACTACGGAAGTAGGATTACCCAACCTTCCTTCCAAGGAGTGGCTGGTGGGTTTGAACCGTCAGCCGTCTGGTTAGCAGGCAAGTGTCTTAGCCACTAT
>NW_006921634.1:2595149-2595659 GCF_000298275.1 Orycteropus afer afer
TGCCTAAGGCATTTGACTGCTAACCAGAAGGCTGGTGGTTCAAGCCCACCAGCCACTCCTAGAAAGGAAGGTTGGGCAATCTACTTCCATAGTGATATGGCCTCAGAAACCCAACGAGTGGTTGCTATGAGTTGGATCCGACTCAATGGCAGTGAGTTTGGTTTTTGGAAGCATATACCCAAGATAAATCAAAACATGTCTACGCTGAAACTTGTATTTAAATGCTTATAGCAGTATATTCATAAAATAGGAAAAACATGGGAAATGATCTAACTGTCCACTAATTGATGCATGGATTAACCATATGCAGTATGTATAAGCAATAGAATATTATTCAGCAATAAGAAGGAATGAAATACTTAAAATATTCTATATCAAGAATGAACTTTGAAAGAAACTAGACACAAAACACCACACATTACAGACAACAAATATGAACCCTTTTGCATATACAGTACTGAGTTGTCAGTGAAAGCAAACATGGGTATAGGGACGGATAGATAGGTGAAC
>NW_006921634.1:2596489-2606742 GCF_000298275.1 Orycteropus afer afer
AATGACATGAGACAAAGTATATGTGAACTGCTGTATGAAAAGTGAATTTACTCTGTAAATCTTCACCCAAATCCTAATTAAAAAAAAAAAAACCACACATTATATGATTTTATTTAAATTAAATGTTCAGGATAGGCCACTACTTAAAAACAGAAAGTAGATTAATGACTTCCACGGGATGTGTACAGAGTTTCTTTTAGGAGTGATGAAAATACTAAAAAATTAGACCATGGTTATGGTTGCATAACTATGTGAATATATAAAAATTACTAAATATGTGAGGACAGGCTGAATGATCAGGTATGTCTAGGCAGCTGGGAGTGCACCCATGACCATGTAATAGGGTTGGCAGATGATGCTTCTACATGCATATTTGTATGTGCTGTAAGAATGTCTGGGTGTATGTCAAAGCTGACATTGGGCAAGGTTTTGATGGCTTCTTGGTCACAGCCAGCTACCCTAAGGGAGCGAGTAGTTGGACCTGTGGGCTCAGGACCATGGTCACAGTGGACATCAAGCTCAACTGGCATAACATATCACACACAAACATTGTTACACATCCTACTTTGGTGATTAGTGACTGGGGTCTTAAAAGCTTGCAAGAGGCCATCAAGATGCAATGATGGTCCAGAGCAAATAAGAATGAAGAAAAACAAAGATGCATGGAAACAAATAGTCCAAGGGACTAGTAGACCATGTGATCCTCAGCCTATATGACCATGAAACCAGAAAACCAAGATGGTGCCCAGCTACCACTGTCAACCACTTGGAAAGGGATCAGTGCAGGAGATCCTGGATCACAATGTGGAACAAAATTCAAAAGTCATAAATAGACCAGATTCACTGGTGTGATAGAGCCTGGTGAGACCCCCAAGTCTAAGGTCCCTATTTTCCCTTCAGGTCTGGAACTGAACTTACTCCTGTGACTTCTAGCCAAACAATAGACGGGCTTACAGGATAAACATTTACACCAGGGAGATACACTCCTTGAGCAATCCATAATGGGAGAACAGAACTCCGGGGAAAGGAGTGCATGGGAGGGAATGACACAGGGAAGAGGTAACTACAGGGAAGAGGTAACTATAGGGAGGAAGTGGGAAAAAAAGAAAAAAATTACTTAATTGTATACTTTAAATGGATGTATTTTATAGATTGTGAATTAAATTTCCATCAAACTGATTTTTAAAAAACATTAATATGAGAAAGATTTAATTATGTAGAATTTGTATAGTTTTTAAATCAAACCTTTGACAATTCTCCTTTACTGTATCTCTCTCGATCTGTTAAAATAATTGGTTTTATAATGTATGCTGCCTATTGAAAATTCCCATTTAATTGCTTTGTTCTACAGTCATTTTCCTACTTCTTTATGTAATCAATTTATCTATTTTTCTTAGTATGTGCTGCGACTCTCAACTTGGCCTCATTTGCAAACTTCTCATGCTATTTACACCATCCTGAGAGAGAGTCAAACTGCTAATTAAATTGGATCTCATACAAGTCTCATGACACCCACCCAGACACCCCAACAAGGTACATTTATATTTATCAATTCTTTTTGTTGTTGCTCTTTGATCAATTTGCTTTGTTGCATCTTTCTAAGATCATGACTTTATTTTTAGAAAACAGAAGCATATAAAATGTCTCTATTGATTAGTGTATAAAAAGATAAATAGGCAACTTATGAACATTTTTTTCATTAGTTCCTATTTTATTTCCAGTCTTCTCAAGTAATGTTAGATTTAGTGCCCTTAATGGATAATTTGGGTTTTAAAATCAGTATTTTAGAACTCTAATATTAGATGGGAATTTAAAATAATATCTATGTGTGATATTCACACACCATTATTTCAAATTGGTTCTTGTTGAAAAAACATATTTACCCTAATCCTTTGATTACATTTTTTTTTTTTTCCCCTCAAAGAGAAGAGAATGACTTCTAGAATGTTCTCTAGGAGGGAACAGCATCAGTACAACTTCCAGTCCCGCTTTCCATCTTCATTTCTGGCTCCTGTCAACTGATTAGCTTAGAGGGTGGTAGTAGTGGTGGTGCAGTTGGATTAATTAACACTCTAAGCTCAAACATATGGTGCCATAGGATAGGGAACTTTGATAATAGAAACCAACATTAAATACAAAACACAATTAAATTACCTTATAAGCAAAACACCAGGTTTCCTAATAAAAAAAGCATTGTAGAGCCCTGCAATTCTTTTATTCCCGAAGTGAATGACTCTCCCAGCGAATCAAAGGCAATGGAACTGTTGAAGTTCAGGTTCCCCACTGCTGCCTGTGTCTGGTACAATGTAGGTGGGTATAGAGGGCTGGCAAAGAGGGTTATAGAAAATGAACTTACTCTATCTGAATGTTCAAGACAGAAAAAGGAAGATCCAAAAGGTCAGGACACACTTTACTGCTGCTCCAATTTCATCATTTGAAAGTGTCATCCTTCTCTGTAGAGAGAAAAGGAAAGAAAGTAGAGAGAGACTAGAGATACGTTCTAATATTATTTACTTCTCGGGAGTATGGTCTCCCATCCTGCTTCTGTAAAACACAAAAAGTAGGTCAATCAGGATGTTTCTCTCCTTCTGTCTGTAGTCAATTAACGCAGGCACTGGCCAAACATTTGTTAAAAGGTGTCTACTACATTACCAAACCCTTAAAAACCCAAGAAAATATAAGCCAGTAAACTAGGGAATCTCTCATGGCTCTCTCTCATTCATTCTTCAGAAACTTCTGTGCTCTGGTACCCTTGGAATCTGTCCTGTTGATAATCAAGATTCTGCTTATCCTGGAGTCTCTGTTTTCTCTGTCTCACTTTATTTTTAGCTTCTCTTCTTAGCATTGTCTCAGCTTCATACCTTGTAGCAAATAGGTACATCCCAACTAAACCTCACCCTAAACCAGACCTTTGGTTCCCCAGCCCAGAGCCAAGGTTTGAGAGCCTGTTTGAGGAGACTGAGAAAATGTGTTTCATCCAGATTCAAATTCAAATTCATTTGATATTTATTTAGCACCCCCACATCACAGATAGCACTGGGTCAGCTTTACCTTGTTCAACAGCCATATGAAGTGAACGTTTTATCTTAACAGCACAAATAATAATAGCTAATACTTACTGAATGTTTCTAATGGGTCAGGCATGTTTTAATTGTTTTACATTAACACATTTAATCTTTACAGCAAACCTGTGAATTAAGTGCTATTTTAATTCTTAGTTTAGTGATGAGGAAACTGAGGCACAGAAAGGTTAAGAACTTTTTAAATTTTATAGTTAGTAAGTGACAGACCTGGGGTTTGGATCAGGCAAGTTTTCCTATGTGAAGAGTATAAGGTTATGAAAATTAAATAACTTGATCAACTTCACAATTAACAACAGCTACAACTAGAATTCAAACCCTAGACTGTTTTTCACCAATACCCATTTTCTATTATATTTTAATGAATAATAAATCGAGAATAAAGGACAAAATAATTGGATCATATATTTTTACTTGTTAATATAAATACTGAATAGTAGTAGCTAAGAAATAGTGTGGATCATATATAAAGAATTCAGAGATTGTATTCATCATTCATTCATTCATGTATTTGATCACTAAATAAATAATAATCCAACCTACCATTAAATTACTTTGTTCCATCAACATCCTCTGCAACTATCTACCAGTTTTAAGTTTTAGTTACATTGAAACCTTTGGTATTCAAGTCTTGATTTAGACAGCTGAGGCACAGCAAAAAACAATTTTCGGCCTATGAGCCCCTAGAGGATCTACTTAGAATGTAGGTCAAATCACTGGCTGGCACAGATACCACAAACACCCACTACTTGCCTCTAGGTGTGAATCTGACCTCTGACTTCCTGGACTTGCAAAGGAGATTTCCTTCCAGCCCTAACAAAATAAGTGCTCAGGTTTTCTGGCAGTTAGGAAAAATGCACTCACGCCTCTGTTCTCCCAAGTGCTATTTGAGTCTTTCATCTCATAGTGTTGCTCTTCCCATTCCTTACCCCATGAGTGCTGCCTAGGATAAAATGAGACAGACTCACTTTGCATCTTTCATTTGGATTGAAGTTTTCCACACCGCATCCTATGCCCAAAATCAAGACTTCAGCAGCTGCTATTCTTAAATATTTGCTGATGGCCAGTGCCTCCAGGAAATATTTAACAGTTTTTCTAAGATCAAGATATAAAGTAATATCTTACCTATATTTCCCATTCTGTTAATTGCTGGATCTGGTTTCTTTGGCATTTATTGTGGAGGGAGTGATAGCAGTAATTTCTGGAGGCTGGCAGAATTCAGAGCATTGGCAATGTTCTCACTCTCAATTGGCTTGATCTTCACATTCTGTCTTCCCTCTGTGTTTCTGATTCTATTTCCACATCAGTCCTCTTTTATAAGATGCCACTTAGAAAGATTAGAAAATTTAGGCTTTTAATATCAAGGCAGTCTCTACCCATTACCTAATTCTGAAGACACTTCCACATTTTTATGTATTCATTAGAACTGCACCACATTTCTACCAAAGTCTGTTTTTTGTTTCTTGGGATAGCCATAATAAAATACCACAAGTAGGTGGCTTTAAAGAACAGAAGTTTATTTTCT
Source organism: Orycteropus afer afer (assembly GCF_000298275.1). Lineage (NCBI taxonomy): Eukaryota > Metazoa > Chordata > Mammalia > Tubulidentata > Orycteropodidae > Orycteropus > Orycteropus afer. Next base: position 2,601,095 of record NW_006921634.1, read on the forward strand.
CACAATTCTGGAGGCTAGAAGTCCAAATTCAGACATCAGCAGGACCATGCTTTCTATGTCTGCTCCTTCCTTTTCTTCTCCTGGACTACCGAGGCATCTCTTGATGTATATCATTTATGGAAGGACCCTTCTATGCTTCCTTTCCCTTGTGTGTGACTCTGTGTCTGTTCTCCCCTTCATAAGAAAGCATTTAAAAGGGATTAGGACCCCCTCTACTTATGTATGGGAGCTCTGGTAGCATAGTGGCTAAGGCACTTGACTGTTAACCAGAAGCCTGGCAGTTCAAACCCACCAGCCACTCCTCGGAAGGAAGATGGGGCAATATACTTCTGTAGAGATACTGCCTTGGCAACCCAAGGAGGGGTCGCTATGAGTCAGGTCCGACTCGATGGCACATAAGAACAACAACTACTTATGTATGAGCTTGTTAACTGATAACAAAAGAAAAACATTTTTTTCCAAACAGTGTTACATTCACTGGTACAGGGATTAGGAATTCAACATATCTTTTGGTGGGAACACAATTTAATCCATAATTTCATGTGACCCCAAAATCATAGAGTAGGTAACCTCTCCATTTGGCTTTAGGTATACGGAAGGTCCCTTATGCCATAGGAACCTATGGGATATATACATATATATATAAACACACACAAACACACACATATATAATCACCCTCATCCATCCATTACTCATCCTGTTTCCATGAATTATTTTTCTCCATAGTACATTTCACTACCTTACATACCAAACATTTAATAAATCTGTTATATACCATTTTATATACCAAATATTAATATCTAGATAAATAGATTTCTGTCTATCTATATATTTCCTCATATAAATTTCCACCACACCAATTTTTTAACCATCTGTTAAAACTTCAACTCTATTAGAATGCAATTACCCAGCTAATCCATGTCTATACCTTGCAGATAAAAGTTTCTAGAGAAAAACTTACAACCATGCTGTCTAAACCTATTTAAAAATAACAACCTTTGATCTTAAGTGGGCTTTTAATTCTGTTTGGCAATCTTATTACATTTCTAGAAACCAGTTACACTTGCAATTTCATATATGATGATTTGTTACTTGCTATTTCCTTACACCTCCAACTGTTGTTCTCCCATCCTTTATCTTCACTGCCACTCCCATATCTCACCTGTGCATGTGTTCTTCCTTCCGGTCTACATTAATAAAATTTCTGGAAACCTATGCAAGGTGCCCATTTCATTTGTGTACTATATCCCATACTTTCTCAATAATTCAGGGTGTGATTACTTGAATTAAGACATATAGCTTTACAAGCATGTCTCTCTAGTCACTCTTTTGTGCTGAATTCCAGATTCATATAACTCTCTACTCAATATTTCCACTACTCAATATTTCCACTTCCATGTCATAAACAGCAGTGACCTTCAACCCCACTCTTTCTCTTCTATTCCACATAAGTATCTACACCAAGATCTAAACATTTACATATCAAATTATAAACAGGACCCCAGCAGGTCACCAATTCTATCCCCTTACTCTGAGCTATCATCATTTCTTGCCTGAATTATTGCAATAGCTTCCTAACTTGTCTCTCTGCTTGTACCATTGCCCTCTGAAGTCTATTCTCAGTGGCATCAGTAGTGACCCTTTTAAAATATAAATCAGATCCTGACAATCTTTACCTAAAATCTTCCAGTGTTTCTTTATTTCACTCAGAGTAAGTCAAAGTCTTTTCATTGACCAATAAGACCTCTGTGACTGAGCTCTTTTTATTTCTTTAACCTTGTTTCCTACCACTCTCCTTCTCCCCATTTCACTCACTTCTAACCTCTCTAGCTATCTTGCAATTTCTGGGTCACATCAACGGTGCACCCATTTCATGTTCTTTAAATTTGCTTTACATGCTGCCTATGGTTTCCCCTCCAAAGAAATACACCTGAATCATGCCCTCATCTCCTTCAGGTCTTAGGTTCCTTCTCTGAGAATATTTACTGTCAATAATTCCCAAATTAGCAGTAGGTGTATCAATTATCCTGTATTGTCCCTGAACTATCTCGGTTTTAGCACTGAAACTCCCACATCCCAAGTTCTCAGTTCTGGGCAAAGCAATATAGTTGGTCACCTTATTAGCAGTCACCCTCATCCTCTTTTCTTACTTTATTTTTCCCCATGGTACATCATACCTTCTTGTAGGCCAAATATTTAATTTATTTGCTATGTGCATTGTTTTCCTCCTCCTCCAATACTTGCACTGCAATTTCTGAAAGTGCAAGGTGTTTAAGTTTAATATGTGCTATTTCCTTCTGTATTCCCTGCTATCTCCAGTGGTTACTACAGTTTTGTCAGATTATCACATGGTCTATTATGCCAAGAATGACAAATTGAAGAGGAATAGCATCACATTAATTCCCACAAAAGAAATTTCAAGATCTATCCTGAAGTACAGTGCTGTCAGTGATAGGATAATATTCATATGCCTACAAGAAAGACCAGATAATACTAATATTATTCAAACTTATGTAAAAACCAGTAACCAAAGATGAAGAAATTGTAGTTGACTAATAATTTAAGATGAAGAAATTGAAGATTTTAGCAACTTCTGCAGTCTGAAATTGACCAAATATGCAATCAATCTATATTGATAATTACTAGTGATTGGAGTGAGAAAGTTGGAAAAAAAAAGAAAAAGGATTGGTAGTTGGAAACTATGGCTGAGGTGACAGAAATGACACTGGAAATCACAGGATAGAATTTTGCAAGATCATTGACTTACTCATTATAAATACCTTTTTTCAACAACAGAAATGATGACTATATGTGAGGACTTTATCAGATGGAATAGACAGAAATTAAATCAACTCATCTGTGGAAAGAGGCAATGGAGAAGCTCAAAAGTATCAGTCAAAATAAGGTCAGGGGCTGACTGTGGAGCAGACCATCAGTTGCTCATATGCAAGTTCACGTTGAAGCTGAAGAAAATTAAAACAAGTCCATAACAACCAAAATACAACCTTGATTACATCCCACCTGAATTTAGAGACCATCTGAAGAATAAATTTGACCCACTGAATATCAATGACAGATGGTGTTCGTCTATGATGACATCAAGAACAACATACATGAAGAAAGCAAGAGGCCATTAAAAGACAGAAAATGGAGATAAGACCAAAATGGATGTTAGAAGAAACTCTGAAACCTGCTCTTGAATGGAAAGAGTAGCTAAAGAAAATGGAAGAAATGAGAAGACAAAAGAACTGAACAGAAGATTTGAAAGGGTGGCTCAAGTAGACAAAGTAAAGTATTATAATAAAAGGTGTAAAGACCTGGAGTTAGAAAGCTGAAAGGGAAGAACTAAAAGAACTGAAGAAAAAAATTCAAGCCTCAAATTGTAATGTAGAAGGATTCTATGGGCAAAATATTAAACAATGCAAGAAGAATGAAAAGAGAATGGAAGGAATAAACAGTCACTGTACCAAAATGAATTGGTGACATGCAACCATTTCAGGAAGTAGCATGTGATCAAGAATCAATGGTATGGAAGGAAAAAGTTCAAGCTGCATTAAAGGAATAGGCAAAAATCCAGGCTCCAGGAATGTACAGAATACCCATTGAGATGCTTTAACAAATGGATGCAGTGCTGGAGGTGTTTACTCATTTATGCCAGGAGATTTGGAAAACAACTACCTGGCCAACCAACTGGAAGAGATCAATATTCGTGCCATTCCAAAGAAAAGTAATCCAATAGAATGTGAAAATTATCAAATTATTAATATCATACTGAAGTAAAATTTTGCTGAATATAGTTCAAAAATGGTGGTAGCAGTATATTGACAGGGAACTTCCAGAAATTCAAGCTTGATTCAACAGAGGAGATGGAAAACAAGGGTTATTAATGCCGATGTCAGATGGATCTTGACTGAAAACAAAGAGTGCCAGAAAGATGTCTACCTGTGTTTTATTGACTATGCAAATGTGTTTGACTATGCATCAGGGTTGTATCCTTTTGCCATAATTATTCAATTGGTCTGCTAAGCAAATAATCCAAGAGACTGGACTCTAGGAAGAAGAATGCAGCATGAGGATTGGAGAAAGATTCACTTATTAACAACCTGTGATATGTAGATGACACAACCTTGCTTGCTGAAAGTGAAGATGACTTAAAGCACTTATTGATGATCAAAGACTACAGACTTCAATATGGATTATACCTCATAAAAAAACAAAAATCCTCACAACTGGACCAATAAGCAACATCATGATTATAGGAGAAAAGAATGGAGTTTTCAGGGATTTCATTTTACTTGGATCTACAATCAAAACCCATGGAAGCAACAGTCAAGAAATCAGATGTTTTATTGTACTGGGAAAATTTGCTCCAAAAGACCTTTTAAAAGTGTTAAAGAGCACAGATGTCACTTTGAAGACTAAAGTATGCCTAATGTAAATCATAACATTTTCAGTCGCCTCCTATGAATGTTAAAGCTGGACAGTGAATAAGGAATACTGAAAAAGAGTTGATGCCTTTGAATGTGGTGCTGATGAAGAACAGTAAAAATACCATGGACTACTGGAAGAATGAAGAAATCTGTCCTGGAGGAAGTGCATCAGAAATGTTCATTAGAAGTGAGAAATGATCAGACTTTGTCTCACCTATTTTAGTCATGTTGTTAGAAGTGACCAGTCCCTGGAGAAGGGTCAACAAAAAAAGGAAAAGACCCTCAATGGGATGGACCAGCACAATGGCTACAATGAAGATTTCAAGCATAGAAAGGATTGTGAGGATGGTGAAGGACCATGCAATGTTTCATTCTGCTGTGCATAGGGTCCTTATGAGTCAGAGCAGACTTGACGGCACCTAACAACAACAACAACTACGTTTCCTCATTCCTGTACTGTCATTGTTGTTAAGTACCATCTAAGTGATTTTCAACTCAGTGAAACCTCCAGGATGAAGTAGACCTTCCCAGAATGTTTTTCCAGAAGGAGATCATCAGGCCTTTCTCCTGCAGAGGCACTGGGTGGGTTTGAACCACCAATCTTTAAATTAGCAGCCTAGTGCTTAACCATTGCACCACCAGGGCTCCTCAGTGACTATGGTAGGTAGTCATTAAATATTTATGGAAGAAATAAATAAGGGAATTAATAAAATAAGAAATTATTTGTGCAATTCCCTAGTTCTCCTTAAGCAAGGTTAATTGGTTTTCCTCTTCTTTGCAATCAAATGAACTCTATTCTGCCAACCTGTTCTGTCTGGGGTCAGACTCTTAACTGGGCCCCTGTATTATCAGTGCCAAATTTCTCTTCAGCTTTAATTTCATTTACCTCTCATATATTTTCCACTGTGAGATTTCCTATTGCACAACAAAGAACTAAGATTTCACACAATAATGCATAGATGAGATTTACTACAACATATGGAAATTAAAAACAAAAACAAAGAAGAGACATAGTTTGGAACAGTGGACTGGAAGAGATTTGGATATATGAGTCCTAAAAATAGATACATCAAAGTCTAAATCCTACTAGTGACATTATCACACTTTGCTACACAGAAGCCTCCAAACAATCTGTCCTGATCAGAGTTATGACAAGGAATTGTTCTTATGAGTTTAAAGTATCTTTTATATAAAGTTCCCATATATATATATATATA
>NW_006921634.1:2606842-2615406 GCF_000298275.1 Orycteropus afer afer
TATATATATATATGAAAGAAAACACAAGTTTGGCTAGTAGAATAAGAGATTTGATATTTGAAGAACTGGTTAAAGTCCTGGTTCTGTTTTACTTTATGCCCTTTAAAAGCCAAGAATCTGCTCTGAATATATTTTTTCTTTACCCACTAAATAAGAATAATGAAGCTACACTATTTATTTTTAGGGTTATCAAGTCCATAAATCTGATATTTAATGAAAAGGGGCTTAATAAATTAAAAATTCTGATTAATAATGACAATAATAATAATAGGTAACAATTTATGAATCTTGGTTTTTGTTGTTGATTTTAATATTAAAATAAATTTCTTATGACACTGTTTGATTACTAACTGTGATGTTTTAATGAATAATTTGTTTTTTTTTGAAAGCATCTAAATTAGTTTGATTCAGATATTATTTCTAGCTTCCTACCCATTAATAATTGGATAATAATTTGAATATTTTGTTTGTGAACCTACTAAAATAGCTCACTTATATGGGGGTAGCAATCCAAATTTTTGTGATAGAGCATCATGGAACATAGTTCTAATATGTAAATCTAGCCACTTCAGTCTGAATTTGATGAAGGCCATTGGTGTGGGATTTAAATTTCTTTAATGAGCTTTGCCCTAAATTTTTATATAGATGTCCAGTTGATATTATATCCATTCATTTAAAAATAAAAAAAGAGTAAGTAACAGTAGGGTTTAGCCATTTGTTTATCAAGATATCAGTGTTAAAACCTAGTTTTTCCTTTCTAATAGAATCATTCTAAAAAATGCCTTTTGGAATTTTCTTTAAAATTATTTTCATATTTTCTATTTTATTTTATTTTCCTTCATTTCACCTTTTCATTACTCTATTAGATTCAAATATTTCTATCTATTACTGGACTCATACTAAATGCATGGGAAGGAAAGGGTTTTAATAATATGTGAGGAAACTGAGGAACGAAATGTGAGATGTTAATGACCTGGAATGTATCAGGTATCTAGTTATACACTTTGCATGCATTATCCCATCTAACCTTTGAAAAGAACCATTGGGTAGGCATCATCTTCATCTACTTGTTTTTCTTCCTTCCAGAAAGTAAAGATTACAAGAATTAAAAACCACTAAGGAGTAGGACGGGAGCTCTGGTAGCATAGTGGCTAAGACACTTGCCTGCTAACCAGATGGCTGGTGGTTCAAACCCACCAGCCACTCCTCAGAAGGAAGGTTGGCCAATCCTACTTCCGTAGTGATACTGCCTCGGAAACCCAAGGAGGGGTCGCTATGAGTCGGGGCCGACTCAACGGCACATAACAACAACAACAACAACAAGGAGTAGGACAGGAGCTCTGGTAGCATAGTGCCTAAGGCACTTGACTACTAACCAGAAGGCTGGTAGTTCAAACTCACCAGCCACTCCTCAGAAGGAAGGTTGGGCAATTTACTACTGTAGTGATACCATCTTGGAAAACCAAGGAGGGGTTGCTATGAGTCAGGTCCAACTCAACAGCACATAACAACAACAAGGAATGGGACAGATTTTAATCAGTTGATTTGTCATTGTTATTAAGTGCTGTCAAATTGGTTCTGACTCAGTGGCCCATACACAACAGAATGAAATAATCAGTTGAGAGTGACTCGTATATTTAAGCTGTCTCTTAAATGAAATGTTAATATATTGCACATATCCTAGTTTCTCTTGTGCCCCCTTTCCAGTATGTAACCCATTGAACCTCCTTAGTTAGCCTTTAAGTCTTTCCAAGTCAATCCTCCTGCAGAAGAGACCAATGAGTCATTCAGGGTTCCTTGCTGCTCCTTTCTCTCAAATCTCTCTTGGTGCAGTTTCTGACGTAATCACACATCTGTATTATCTCCTAGTAAACCTTTTATCTCCTTTGATTTGTGGCATCATATCTTTAGAGCATGGGAGCTCTGATAGCATAGTGCCTAAGGCACTTGACTGCTAATCAGAAGGCTGGAGGTTCAAACCCACCAGCCACTCGTCAGAAGGAAGATGGGGCAATCTACTTCCGTAGTGATACTGCCTGGGAAACCCCAGGAGTTGCCACTATGAGTCGGGGCCGATGTGACGGCACATAACAACAACAACATCTTTAGAGCAAGCTTTGAGGATCCATTCAACTATTCCCCACACACTATAAAATAATCATTCATACCCATTTCTCTCTTCTCTTCTTATTTTTATAACAACATTTTGCTCTTAACTAATAATTACATGTCACAACCATGGATTACTTGGTGATCTATATTATCTCCACCTTCCAGTAAATCCTAAAGCCCCTTAATGAAAAATATCAATATTCACCTAAGCCCAAATAAGTCATTCATTTTTTAAATTTGGGGTTCTGTTTTTAATTCTTTTTTCCTTTCTTCCCATAGGGGTTCCATAATTTCAAATGCATTTCAGGTTGCTTTATATCTCTTCCCATAAATGCATCCAGTTACCATCATCTTCACTCATCACAGTCTGCAGGGATTTTATAAAAACCTGAAAAAAAAAAAAAAAGAAAAACATAACCTTCTAAATAACAATGAAGCTTTGTGTGGAGAGAAATTCAGTTAACAGTGCATTTAACTTTCAAAGATAAATGAAACAACCTTCTTGACATCAAGGAACTTTGATTCTAATGTGGAAGACAAATCATTACAGAAGAATATGAGGAAGACAAAGAACGACTATCATAGAATTTGCCATGGGAGCACACTGGGAAACAGATAACTTCTCGAATCACTCTTGAAAGACTTCACAATCATAAAAGGTACAGAAGATTGAAAAAGGAAGTCAAGAACTGAGGCCAAAACAGGTGATCTGCTTAATATTGTTTGGCCTATAGCACGAGCACTCTGTTGGATGGTGAAAAGTACACGGTTGGGTTCAGCAAACCCAAGATGGAATTACAGTTCCATTAATTGCTGTGTGACTTGTGAGGACTTTAGCAAATTACTTTATTTCTAAGCCATGATTTTCTCATCTTTACAAGTAATAATTCTTTCTAAATTATTGGGTTAATTTGAAGAATAATTAGGGGAATAAATATTAAAATGTTAACATATAGTAGTATTCATTCAAGGATAAAATCCTTTCTGTACAACCAAACACAATGAACAACATCCCAATAAAATAAAAGGCACTAAAAGGGTGAAATCATCCAGTCTTAGGTCTTCCATAGACTTGCAGTGAAGAGCAATAAGCAGAGCAAGAATTCAGTGGTCCCATGGACAAAGATCAGAATCTGGACACTTACACTTACTATTAAGTGTCTCTGTGTGAGTTACTTATACTTCCTAAGCCCTTGACTTCTGATATATAAAATGAGAATCCGAAAAGAGTTCTCACAGATATCATTATCATGAGCAGTTACATACAAACATACCTTATTTTATTGTGTTTTGCTTTATTGTATGTGATGGTTATGTTTGTATGTCAACTTGGCTAGGCCTGGTTGAGTGGCTGGGCAGCTGGATGCAGTATTCCCCGTGATGAGACTGGTAGTCAACTCCATGGTGGAATCTACTGGGAGCAGCTGAGTAGCTGCCTTTGGGTATGTGGTCTGCTTCCTGTATATAAGGAGAAGCTTTGGGAATGGTCTCTAGCCTATGGCATACGTGGACCCTGTATCTAGCCATGTCATTGCTCAGCAGCCTGCTATGCTCTGCCGACCTTGAGACTTACAATGGACTTAAGTTAATGGTCTGCTGTGTGGTTTGGTAACATCAGAACTGTGCCTTTTTACTTGTCAACCTTGGGGCTTCTCAGCCTCAGCAGCTAGCAGCTGTCTGAGTGAAGAAATGCCTCTAGCTTCAGTGGGCCAGAACAGGAGGCAGAGCTGGACCTCAAGGTTGAGGGGCTTTCACCCAACCCCTAGAGCCTGGCACTTTGAACTTGGACTTACAGCCTCCAAATTGTAAGAATAAACTCCTGTTTGTTTAAGCCATACCATTTGTGGTATACTCTTGTCAGAGCGGTACTAGGTAACCAGAATATTGTACTTCATAGATACTGCATTTTTTACAAATTGGAGGGTTTTGGCCAGCCTGCATCAAGCAAGTCTATGGTTGCCATTTCTTTCTGACAGCATGTGCTCTCTTTGTGTGTCTCGGTCACATTTTGTTAATTCTCACAATATTTTTTAACTTTTTCATTAGGCTATTGCCAACTCTATAGACTACAATATAGTTTAAACATATTGTATAGGCACTAGGAAACCCAAAAATTGTACAACTTGCTTTATTGTGATACTTACCCACCAGCCACTGCTCAGAAGAAAAATTGGGCAATCTATTTCCGTAGAGATACTGCCTCAGAAACCCAAGCAGGGGTCATTATTAACTGAATCAATTCAATGGCAGTAAGTTTGGGTTTTTTTTTTTTTTTTTTGGTTTTGGTTGCTGCAGTGTTTTGGAATCAAACCTGCAATATCTCTGAAGTAAGTCTGTATATAAAAAATCCTTCCCTCCTGTCCACAAACGTCCTTTAACTATCTTTATCTTTCCCCAATTTCACTTTGGTTTCTCTTTTGTGTATATGGGATTCAATCAATTCCTTTCAGCACTTCACTCAGCCTTCCTTGATATATTTAGATAAGTTCAAAGTAAAACTTTCTTTGGCCCATCCCTTTCTAGCTTTCAATTCACTTGCCATTTATATTTGATCTTCTTGTCCATTTGAACCACCAACTGATTTATCACACATACTGCCATTGGATTGAAATAAGATCAGCAGGGCAAGAACTTTGTGTACACTTGTTGCATTCTATAAATCAACACCCTAGTGCAGTATCCCAAATAAAAAGACTACACATAGTTTATCAGGACAAAGTGAAAACAAAAATAAGCATATAATTTTTGTTTGAATTTGCTCCTGGACTTTATGTCTATTGTTGTTTCATCAAATTTGCTAAAAACATACCTGGAAGGGACAGATAATACTATTCTAATTCACTAGTTAAATATGTGCAAATCTTTCTGTGAGTCAAACTCTCCAATTATAATATGGGTATGAAGATACCCTGAAGTCCTCAAAGGCAGGGGTATGTCTTATACATGTTAATATTAACATAATGAAGCAGATAGATCAATATTAGCACCTATGTTGTTGTTGTTGTTGTTATGTGCCATTGAGTCAAACCCGACTCATAGCGACCCCTCCTTGGGTTTCCGAGGCAGTATCACTACAGAAGTAGAATTGACCAAGCTTCCTTCTGAGGAGTGGCTGGTGGGTTTGAACCGCCAGCTGTCTGGTTAGCAGGCAAGTGTCTTAGCTGCTATGCTACCAGAGCTCCCATTAGCACCTATAGAGGTGAAATAAACATTAGTTGGACTAATTCTACACATGTTGGGATTGCCATGTGTTACGGATAGAATTGTGTCCCAAAAAAATATGTGTAGTAAATCCTAACCCCTATATCTGTGATTAGGACCCCTGGTGGTGCACTTAGCTGCTAACCAAAATGTTGGCAATTACAATCAGCAGCCACTTCAGTGTCAGTCTGCTACCATAAACATTGAAAGACAAAAAAAAAAAAAAAAAAAAAAAAACACCTCATTGCTGTGGAGTTGATTTTGACTCATAACGGTGTTATAAGACAGAGAACTGCTTCGTAGAGTTTCCAACATACTCTTTACAGAAGCAGACTGCCACGTCTTCCTTCTTCAGAGTGGCTGGGGGTTCTGACCATAAACCTTTCAGTTAGCAGCTGAGAACTTTAAGCACTATGCCACCCAGGCTCCTCTCCATTTGGGAATTGGTTTTCTTTGCTATGATAATGTGGTGTTATTAGTGTATAGTGTGTCTTAATCTATTTTGAGATATGAGTAAGCCCAGGAGAAAAAAAAAGCTACATGATGACCAAAGATCCTAGGAATAGAAGTTGAGAAGAGACAAAGCCCTTCCCAGAGAGGAGAGAGAGAGCTTTCCCCTGGAGATGGTATCCTGACTTTGGACTTCCTCCCTTCTGAACTGTGAGAGAGTATATTTCTCTTGTTAAAACCACCCATTTATAGTAGTTTGGTAATAGTTGACTATATCATAAGACAACATTGTGCAATGAATAATAAAAATAATACCACTATAAAACATTGGGAATGACTGCTAACCAAAAGGCTGGTGGTTCAAACCCACCAGGCACTCCTTGGGAGGAAGATTGAGCAATCTATTTCAGTAGAGATACCACCTGGGAAACCCAAGGAGGGGTCATTATGACTCAGAATGGACTCAACGACGATGAGGTTTTTTGTTTTTAATGTTTTTAATACAACATTAGGTAAAAGCTTATGAAGTCCTAAATACTATATTATGTACTATACATATTTTATGTCAAATCATTAAGCATTTTTTTTTTTTTAGGTAGGCACTATTATAATCACCATTTTATAGATAAAAAGCAGTTTTAGAGAGTTTAGTGACTTATTTCAGGTCACACAATCAGTTAGTGTCAGAGTCAAAATTTAAGCCTAAACCTTGCAGAAAAAAAATCTAAGTGTCAAACATATGCTAAACTACAAATGAGATACTAGAAGTCAATCATGAATCCCCAGTTTTAGAGCTTCCCATCAGACTTCTCTCTCCCTAGAATCTCTGATTCACATATTTAACTGCCTCCTCCTCATTTTCATTTGAATATATAAAAGACATATCAAAACTTATCAGTTGTCATCAATTATGACTCATGGAAATCCCATATCACATCCCAAAGCAGTTGCTGTCTACACAGCCAAACCAGCCCCTCTTCAGGTAAATGGTATACCTCTCCTCCAATTATTCACATACAAAATGGTGACTTGACAATTTCCTCTAACATTCTATATCTAAGTCATCAATAATTCTTACTGATCACTTCTTCAAAATATCTCCTAGTTTTGACTAATTTTTATCACTTTCACCACTACTAAGGAACTCTGGTGGGTTTAGTGATTGAGGCATCTGGCTGCTAACCAAAAGGTGGATTCCAACTCCACGAGTTGCTCTGCGGAAGAAAGATAAGGCAGTCTGCTTCTGTGAAGATTTATAGCCTTGGAAATCCAATGGGGCTCAATAAGAGTATGAATTAATTTGATGGCAATGAATTATTTTTTTCACCACTATGTCATGATCCAATCATCTTTCATATGGATTACTGTTATAGTCTTCCACTTAGTCTCTTACTTTCCTACAATATTTTATCCATGAAGTAGATGCAAAGATCCAATTAAATTTGAAATTAATACCTCCATTAGTTACAATAATAGAATGTTGTGCAATAGTAAAATGGAACATAAATGATATTCACATGATGGAAGAAAATAGTTAGTAAGATATATTGTTAAGTGAAAAGGTAAAATACAGACCAGTATATGTATAAAGTAAGAGGTCTTTATGAACATGTATATGCATGTGCTTATATTTGTAAAAAGTAATATAAGGATTTAATTTTTTAAAAAAATGCTGTTTATAGGAGGAGAGAGGGATCTGAGTGGAAAAAATTAGGAATGGCAACAAAATTTTTCTATATATGTATTGTGTTCTGGTTACCTAGTGCCGCTCTGACAAGAATATAGCACAAATGGGATGTCCTTAACAAACAGGAGTTTATTCTCTTACAGGTCAGGAGGCTAGAAGTCCGAGTACAAAGTGCCAGGCTCTAGGGGCTATGTGAAAGCCCCTCAACCTTGGGCTTCAGCTCTGCCTCTTGCTCCCAGCCCACTGAAGCTAGAGGCATCTCCTCACTCAGGTAGCTACTGAAGCTAACAAGCCCAAGGTCAACAAATAAAACAAAATGGCACAGTGCCAATATTACTAAACCACACGGCAGGCCATTAATTCAAGTCCTAAGGTTGGCACAGCATGGCAGGCTGCTGAACAATGACAAGGCTACTTGCAGGGTCCAAGCATGCCATAAGCTAGAGACCATTCCCCAAGGTTTCTGCTTGCATGCAGGAAACAGACCACATTCTGTAAGGCAGCTACTCAGCTGCTCACAGTAGATTCCACCATGGAATTGATTACCAGTCTTACCATGGGGAATGCTGCCCAGCCACTCAACCAGGCCCAGCCAAGTTGACACACAAACTGAACTACCACACATAGTTACAATTTTTCTTTGGAGTGATCTAAAAGTTATAGCATTACAAAAATATGATTAAATGAAAACAGAAAAAAAAAAGCAATTCTTCAAATTACAAACAAACAAATTAATTCACCTACTTGCACATCAAATTGGTGACATACCTGCACACTTAACAGATATTTTTCAAGACTTTACAAAACAGAGCATATTCACTCAAAAGGCACAAATTGGAATACATTTAAATGACAAATACAACAGGGAAGAAATCTTAAATTTTTCTCAGTAGCCTTACAGTGAGTAGTAATACCATAATTACTATTTTAGAATTATTTTATACATTTTAGGATAAGGAAAATTATAAATGTCCTGAAAGAGAGGGAATTATTGTTGTTGCTGTTATGTGCCATCATGTCAGCCCTGACTCATAGCGACCCCTCCTTGGGTTTCCAAGGCAGTATCACTATGGAAGTAGGATTGCCCAACCTTCCTTCTGAGGAGTGGCTGGTG
>NW_006921634.1:2615506-2651204 GCF_000298275.1 Orycteropus afer afer
CTGGTGGGTTTGAACCACCAGCCTTCTGGTTAGCAGTCAAGTGCCTTAGCCACTATGCTACCAGAGCTCCCGTACAACAACAACAACAACAATGAGAGGGAATAGGGGAATAAAAAAGGGAGGGAGGAGAGAGAGAGAGAGAGAGAGAGAGAGAGAGAGAGAGAGATACTGACTATGGATGAGAAGTAAGAAGCAAACTCCTTTCTCTGAAAACAGCCATTCAAGAAGACCTCATTTCCTCTAGCTTTTCTGTGCAAACTGTATTTAAAGGAAACAATAGCCCATGATATTCAGATAATTTTTTACACAAAATTCTCACTGATAAATATGGAAAGAATGATAGAATTAGAAAAATGTCATTCAGTACACCTCTGGTGGTATAGGGCCTAAGGCATTTGACTGCTAGCCAAAAGGCTGGCAGTTCAAACCCACCAGACACTCCTTGAAAGGAAGATTGGGCAATCTACTTCCTTAGTGTTACCACCTCAGAAACCCAAGAAGGGGTTGCTATGAGTCGGATCTGACTCGAGGGCACTGAGTTTGAGTTTTTGGAGTGAAGTAATTGACTAAATGTTTCATCATCAAATAATAAATAATTATTATTTCTTCACTATTATTGACTCTGCTTAATAATGTTTGAAAAATGTCGCTAGCTGAGACCAAGTAATTATCGTTAGTTGCCATTGACTGACTCCAGTCATGGAGACCTTATGTATAACAAAATGAAACGTTGTCCAGTCCACTGCCATATTCACGATTGCTGATATGTTTGAGTTGATTGTTGTGGCTATTGAATCAATTTATTTGAGGATTGTCTCCATTTTCATTGGCCTCCTTTTCATTTTGGGGGGCGCTTACCTTACAAAATCTATAGATCAGATTTTGCTCATCTCAGGATTTAACTTTCACAGTAATTTTACAGTGTGATCTAGAAATGTAACAATTTGTTCATTCACCTTGAGTCACATCAGGAAACATGTTGGTTTCCACCAATAGCAATATCTCACTTTTTTTCATAAGGAGAGAACTTGAATGACAGAAAACGAAATAAATTTAAATTAAATTGATAGCAGATATTTTTCTCTTCAAATAAAGCACATGAAGTTTGAAAAGTTGTTGCCAGAATCTCTATGTTTACTTGGTTCCCTGTTTATTTTCCCTTTTATTCTTTGTCTCTCAGCCCCAAGGAGTGATGCTCCTGTTTCTCTTCAAGACACTGAATTATTAACCAGCGTTTTTTTTTCCCCAAAAAAACAAAGACATAGGAAGAAATCAAAAGGTCCATTTTTTTGTCTTTGGAACCAAAATAAATTTCATCCAAGCAACTAAGTCAACATCCTAAAAATTGTTATTACCTATTCTTTGATTTTTAAGGAAACCTGGTGGCACAATGTTAAGTGTTTAATTGGTAACCCAAAGCTACATGGTTTGAACCTACTCAGCAGTGACTCAGAAGAAAAGGCTTGATGATTTGCCTCTGTTAAGATCACCACCAAGAAAACGATATGCAGAGTTTCTACTCTGTAACACATGAGGTCACCATGAATCCAAATCAACTCAACAGCAACGAACAACAACAATATATAGTTTAATGCATTGAAACCTATATTTTAAATAAGATCAATAACTCATATTTTAAGCCCTTGACTAAATGCATGCTTCAAAATGCACACAATTCAGAGGTTATAGTTATCTACACTTATGGAGTCTAGACACTGAACCGACAAAACATAGTGCTCTCCATGAGAAGAAAAAAATATTTGTATTACAATTGTGTGTGGCATTTAGAAGTTGTGTCTTAAGTAACTTAATAACTCTTGAAGTGGATAGGCTAGAAAACTCATGTAGCTGTGAATGCACACTCATGAGCTCTCATCTCCAACTGCTTGTAAGATCTGATATTCCATATAGCGTTATGATTGCTTTGCATTTCTCATCATTTCCTACATGCCCTATAAATCAATCAAAGAGATTTGCTGTAACAGAGGTCAAGGAACTTGCTTTTACTAATTGAATTACTCTACAAGAATTTACTCCTTTAAGCTATTATAAAACCAAGTTAATAACATTGACTAAATGACAACTGAATATGAGGCAACTTTATGATTCATATTATTATAACCCACTTCTCTTTCAAGAAAAAAAAATACATTTCAGCTCTTCTTTTATAGTCTCTGAGAAGATAATACATTTTCCCAAATTAAATGAATGAAGAATGTAGCTGTGACACTACTCTCTCATTAAAAAAAAAAAAATTAAGATGCAATATTGCTAAAGTTCTAATTTCCCTTAATTAAGTAACCATTAGAAGAATTCAAGTTGACTATTCAAAAATTGTAATAGATGTGAAACGGATTCATTAATCTGTAGATCAGTGTTAATGACCATGTCATTACTGCCATTTGTATTCATTTGCCATTTAAAATTAGAGGAATGTCCACTAAAATTAATATCTGAGTTGTGCATATTCCACTTTATAGGCTTCTGTGTAAGTGACAGTTGGAATTGCAAAGAGACTGCCAATTTCCCTTCTCTTTGACAGCACTTAGCATATGGTGTCTAAAGATTTTTATGGATTTTGGTTTCAAAATCAAAAGTAACATCAAAGTTATAAAAATATTTATTGGCTGACTATTAAAGGTCTGTAATGGAGCCAGCCAGCTTACCTGATATAATTACCTTAGATCTGTTGACAAGCCATCTGTAGACTAGCATGGCCCATGCCTGGAGACTTTTATGGATGCCTTACTCTTTGTTCATGTAACCAAAGTGGATTTACCAAAAACTATAGTGTCCCCAGAAGGATTACAGTCTCACTTTTGGCAACAGTTAGAGATTGGAGAAGAGAAAGACACCAAGAGTTTCATCCAAATTTTCGTTTCCATTCTTCTACATAAACTCAGTCAGAGACAGACAGGGAGATTATTTAATTTGCATCACACAGCTGGTTGAAAAAGATGTGTTTTTAAATTTAATTGTAGTGATTGTTGGGAGTTCAGGATTTTAAATGGGTTTTCATGGGATATCTGCTGAGATGGTCAATTGACTTTTTAAACACGGACTGAAACAGTGCTATCAGTTGCACTAAATCACCGGAATTTTCTTTCTTAGAGTCCAGTAAGTATTTCATAGATGAAATGTAATGTCATATTAAGAGCTGGACTTCAGAATCAGAATTGGGTCCAGATCATGGTTGTGTTATTTTCAAGTGATGTGTTTTGGGCGGTAACTTCTCTAAACATGTTTCCTTATTTGCAAAATAGTCATGATAAAAGGAGTAATCATACAGATTGTCAGGGGGGAAAAAAAAAAAAGCCTGTTTCTATCCAGTTGATTTAGACTCATTGTGACCACACGAGTTACAGAGTAGACTACTCTAGCCTTTTCTTGGCTATCATCTTTATGGAAGCAGATCATCACACTTTTTTTTTTTCTGTGGAGCCTCTAGGTGGGTTTGAACTGACAATCTTAAGTTATCAGTCAAATACAAACCTCTTGGGTCACCCAGGGACTTATGTAGGGATTAATGTAGCTAATACATATAAAGGTGTGAGCTTGGTTTACAATTGCTCGAGAAAACTGAGCTATTATTTTTTTTCATATTTACCCATCCCCTTGTAATAGCAGGGAAGAAATTCTGCCTATCCCTCAAAAAGAGGTCATGTGTCTTCTCTGTGATGTCTTTCCTGACCATCCCAGAAGGAAAAGAGTCTCTCTTCCATCTGACTGTCTCAGTTGGCTTTTGTCCCCATTCTTTCTTTCTGCTAATACCTAAGTTCTGTTCACCTCCTTTAAATGTAGACATGCATCGCAGGGACACAGATTCCCTCTGAGCTCCAGAAGTGGTCTGTTTTAAGGGAGGAAAAAAATGACACAAATCAATACAACATAGTTATTAAGAGTGCAGACTCTATTGCTTGATTTGTCTTACTTGAATAATTGTTTCCTGACTTTGACCAAATTACTTAATCTCTCCTGGTTTTCTCATCTTTAAAATGGGGAAATAATAATAATTATAATAACCCTAATTTTTCATACTTTTTGGTAATAATTAAATGTGTGAATACATGAGAAGCACATAACACATTATCTGACCTACTAACTTCTCAACACATGTTACTAGAGTTATTAAGTATAACATATTTCCCCTTGTTTTAGTTACCTCTAGTGCTGCTCTAACAGAAAATACCACAAATGGGTGGTCTTAACAAACAGCAATTTATTCTTTTACAGTTTAGGAGGATAGAAGTTCTAGTTCTAAGTACCAAGCTCTAGGTGCTAGGTGAAGGACCCTTGACCTCAGCTCTGCCTCTTGCTCCAAGCCCACTGGAATTCTGGAGGTGTTTCTTCACTCAGGCAGCTGCTGGTTGCAAAGGCTGACAAACTGAAGGTTGACAAACAAACTGGCATAGTCCCAAGATTACCAAACAACATGGCAGACCACTGGTTCAAGTTCAGAGACAGTTCCAAGATGGGAAGAAAACATGGAAGACTGCTGAATGAAGACTTGGCTACATGTAGGGTCCAATTGTGTCAAAAAGCTCCAGACCATTCCCAAAGATTCTCCTCATATATTGAAAGCAGACCACATCCCTAAAGCAGCTACTCAGCTGCTCCAGTAGATTCCACCATGGAGTTGATTATTAGTCTCATCATGGAGAATAACTACATCCAGCTGCTCAGACACTCAAAAGCAGGCCCAGCTAAGTTGACACATAACCTTAACTACCTACCCCACCCCTACTTCACATGATTCAGAATTGGGCATGGGACCCAATTATGGACAATTGACAAGAGGAAACATCTGCTGGGAAGATTGTTGAAAAGTTCCTTTGCTTCTAAGACAGAATCCCCCTTTTTCCTCTGTGTGCTATGTCTGGATTTGACACCTGAAACCATGTTGATCTTGTTGGTGTTGTTAGGTGCCATTGAGTCAGCTCCAACTTGTAGAAATCCTATATACAATAGAAGAAAACACTGCCCAGTCATGCTCCATCCTCACTATCCTTGCTATACTTGAGCCCATTGTTGTAGCCACTGTGTCAATCCATCTCCTTGAGGGTCTTCTTCCTTTGCACTGACCCACCACTTTACCAAGCATAATATCTTTCTCTAGGGAGTGATCTTAGCCGGAAGGTATACCAACACTGAGGATGACCGGGCAGAGATGAGAATAATAGGTCTTTCATGACAAAAGTAAGATACTTGATAAAACTGTCCTGGATCTCCCTCTGCCAAAGATAATGTATCTTTTTATAGTTTAAGTCACTTTCACCTAGAGTTTCAATCATAATTTAAATATCAGTCATTTGGTTCCTGTCTCATGTTGTCTTGCATATTATTATTAGTGTGTAACATCTGCCACCCTCCATCGTAACTGCCACCACTGCTAGGTTGTAAGATCTTTGAGAGAAGGCATAACGTCATCGTAAAGCAAGCACACACTTCGGTACTGGATAGGTTCTATGCTTTAAAATTTTGAAAAGTACTTAAAATTTCTGTGCCTCATTTTTCTTTAAGTTTGGGAAAATAATATCCACTTTGCAAAGTTTTATGAATGTTAGATGATATATATGTAAAATGCCTAACACTGCTTGGCTCTGAATTGGCACTCAATAAATATCACTTTTATTTCACCTGGACCATTATAATTTTCACCCACCTCTGCCTCACTCTTAGTAGATACTCAACAAATATCCATTGTAGCCACAACTGCTGTTTACAATTTTTATATGAGGTAGGACTGCAGTAAATACACTATGAATTTAAGAGTACTTTTCTGCAAGATATGTGAAGTTTGATATCAACTGAAACTGCAGACAAGAATAGAGTTGCAACCCTGGAGGGCCAGAATGCCATGTTCCTTCCTCTCCAAGTTTCTGAATCCTCCCTATCAATTATCTCCCTGTTCCAATCCTCTCTTCGAAGGGTAACTCTTCCTGACAGCTTCAGTCCATGATTCTCTCCTCTGTCTGGAATTCTGGAGTGGCTACATTCCCAGTACAACCTGCAGCTGTGTATCAGTTTATTAGATATCTCTTTACTTGTACATAGTTTATGTTTACAATAGAAAATGTTGAAGACCCATTTTCACATTTCTTTGTATCTCTTGTTTGAGCTTAATACATATGGTAGTTATTTAGCAATAATAATGATTATATGTATAAAACCTTACTATTTACAAGTCATTGCTAGGTCTATAGAGTCCCTGAGAGGTGCAAAGTTGTTAACATGCTCAGCTGCTAACCAAAGGTAGACAGTTTGAATCCACCTAGAAGCACCTTGGAAGAAAGGTCTGGTAATCTACTTCTAAAAATTTTGTTGTTGTTGTTATGTGCCGTCGAGTCAGCCCTGACTCATAGCGACCCCTCCTTGGGTTTCCGAGGCAGTATCACTACGGAAGTAGGATTGCCCAACCTTCTAAAAATTTAGGCATTTAAAAACCTTTAGAGAACAGTTTTACTCTGACACACACAGGGTCGCTATGAGTCAGAGCTGACTAATTTTTTTTTTTCTTCTGTATCTATTATCCTGTTATACTTTGACCTTCCCTGTGTGGAAAGCAGGCTGACATTTTTATTGCTATTTAGTAAATTAGGAAATAGACTCAGAGAGAATAAACAACTTGCCCATGGTTATACACTTAACTAGAATCCTCGTTGTTCACCTGGGAACTTGGCCTGGGGAATGATGTATAGGTTTGGCTTCAGACATGCCACATTCCCATGGCCTTTTTTCATTCCCACTCAAAGAAGCATAACAGAATACAAGTTAGCAAGAATGATGTTGTATCCATTCTATTAGGTCAATAATTCACAAACTTCAATAGTGTATTATTAATAATAAATAATCACTCACCTTAACAAATTATTGCAACACGCAAGCCTCATCACACCTGTTTTGAAAACCACTGGTCTAGAGTGTGCAGGCAGTAGGCAAATATTTCTGTGAACTGAATTGATACCAGTGGCTAATTTTCAGTGTCTGAAATGCATGCATTACTCGTTCTTAACACAGTCACTCTTGGTATTCTGTATACATGAGTGTTACTTGAAAGTCAGTTATTTAGTGATAAGAATATTCTGAATGTCTATATTATATCTCAAGGGAGTGAAATGATAATCAATTTAACTGATCAAAACCCTGTTAATTTTATAAGCATAACATTTTTCTACAGCTCAGCAGAGGATTTTTCTTATCTTAGTTACTCAGGGGCTCAGGCTGATGAGGGACTCATCTTGGCAGAGCTTTCATTTTTGCTACAGGAGAGGTAAGATCATGGTCCTTGACTCTGATTCTTGATGCTTCTGCATGTGGCTCCTATATCCGGCTCACATTGCATTGACCAAAGCAAGTCAGGCAGTTTTGCATAACTTCAAATATTCAGGGAGGTATAATCCTACACAGTACTGGAAGGAAGAATCTGATTTTATGAATAGCATTAATGCTTATTACAAAGGCATGCTTAGTTTCAAAACCATTCTAGTTATAAGTTAGATGGCAAGAAGATCAACATCCAATGTTATGGCAATGACCTCAGTTATAATATTAATAAATACTGGACAAAACTACCTTCTTTTAGGTACTCCATCTCTCTTTTTCTCTCTAACACACGCACGCACACACACACACACACACACACTAATTTTGCTCTCAGATTCCTCACAATTTGTATCATAGTCTGCCTTACTCATTTCATATTCTTCTCTACTTCACTCAGCATTTGTAATTATAGCAACTCTCTTTTCATCTCTTGGACATATAAACTACTCTCTACTTTGGGGCTGTTTATGTATGGTGTTGTTTCACTGTCAATGGTTTTCGCACTTACCTTTACCTAGCTGACCACCCCTCAAGGACAAGCTCAGAGTTGCTTTTCAGAGACTTCCTTAGCTTCCAAAACTAGATTGAGTATTGCTGTTTAATATTTTTATTGAAATTTATTTTTTTCTAGAGCATTTGCAACTGTAATTAACTGACTACCTAATATTTCAACTCTTTCTGCCCTTTTATATTAAAAAAAAATTCCCAAAGTATATCTTGTGTTTAATCCCATACCTGGTACAAATTTATATATTAAATAAATTATTGAACTAACCAAGATTCTTTGGCCCCTATGAATGCTACTTCTCTGAGAATAAAACCCAATATATGCCTTTGTCCTTCTCTATGCTTCCCTTGGTTTCCAGCTTTTTTTAAGAATAAAAAGAAAGAAAGAAAGAAAAATAAACCAGCTTTGCAATTAGAACCAGGTCTTTGGAAATACTGACAGCTAAGCTTTCTCTTGAACCTGGTGACAGGAATTTCAGGTGATTAGAGTTTTATATTGTATTTCACAGAATAACTTTCAAATGATTTATATTCCCAAACTCTCAGGATAGACACAATAGGATTACATTTCCCCTATCCTTTTTTTTTTTTTTTTCTTTTCATTCTTCCAACATTTTGGCAAAGGATTCAGTGTATCACCATAACTACCAACTCCCCCGTCTCTATCTCAGCTTAGTGCTGAGTTGTGTTCACTTTAAAACTGTAATCCCAGGATTTATATAGTCCCTGACCTCTTCATACACATTTCATTCTGCTGATCTCACAAAATCCAGTCTGGGATGGGTTGCTTGACTGCTTGATTTTCTTCTCTAGAGAACGTCCTTGCTACAGTGTAACTCCCAAAGTGGAGCACAGACAACTTCAACTCTGTGTTCCCTTTAAATTCTAAATTTATTGTGCAAATTGGTTTGCTAAACAAATTCAAATGCAGCAATGTGGTAAGACTTATAGCAAAGAACAGACAGTTCTACTCCTTCCTTATTTCCCCTGCAAAAGGCAAACAAGTGAAACTGAATTTAATATGCTTCCTTCTTGACACTGATTTTTTCCATCTACTCTACTTCCCTCTTTCTTTCTTTTTTATTTTACTTAATATCACTAAATTAATTCTCTCTAGATTGAGTTTGTTAACTCAATTATAAACAATGAATAGTATAAATTTGCCTGTGCATACAAATTAGGTAATGAAAACCTCTCATTGTCCTAAAAGTCCAAAATTTAACCTAACATCTCAAATCACCAATTATAATGATTGCTTGCCTCTGACCATGTAGAACTTGTTCACAGTGTCTAGTTAATTACCCAGTTCCTCTCTAAAGATCTCATTCCTTTCTCTGTCACTGGTTTGTTTGTTTGTTTTTTTCTTCCAGTCCTTTCACTGTGGTCATGTCTCAAAAGATGAAGTCTTAGACTAAATGTTAATGTATTCATTGGTTATGAGAAAAAAATTGTCCTTCAAAGCAAATATATCCATCTCCACTATGGTGAGGTATCCACCAGGCAGCCAGGACTTCTCCTGGTCACTGCCTGTATAGATCTTGCCAGTCTATAACTCTGTCCCCAAGACTGCTAACAACAGTGTTCTGTCTCATATACATTCAACCATCAGATAATTCCATTCTATTATAGCCCAGTGTTTAGCTATGTTTATATCATTCTTTAAAGTGACTTGCATATAACAATTCTTTTAGTTGTTTTTTATAGTTTGCTTTCTTAGAGCTAAAGGAGCTCTGGGGTGTAGTACCTAAGGCATTTGACTTCTAGCCAGAAGGTTAGTAGTTCAAACCCACCAGCATCTCCATGGAAAGACAAGGGGGCAATCCACTTCTGTAAAGATTTACAGTCTCAGAAACCCAGTGGAGGTTGCTATGACTCAGAATCAACTCAATGGCAATGAGTTTGGTTTGGTTTTGGTTTTCATAGCACTTTATTAGTTTTTTCTTTTTCAAAGAATAGAGTTGGGCTGATGGAGAGAACTGAGAATTTAAATGAAGAGAGATAGGGATAAAACTGGATACTGCTGGGTATTTTATTTGACTTTTAGGTTTTCACTGACATTATGAGATCGTCAATTGATTCCTCATGTACTATTGCAATAGCCTCCTAAATTAGAGTTGACTTCCTTACTCCAATCTACCTACAAAAAAAAGCGATCTTTGGAAAGCATCCTCCTTATCCCATTATCTCTCTGATTTTATCAGAATCTACTTACAGATTACGTTAGCTTATTGCAGTGGTTCCCAAAATGTAATTCTTGGACCAGTAGCATCAGCATCATCTGGGAACCTATTAGACATGCAAACTCATGAATCCCACCCCAGATCTACAGAATCACAGCTCATGAGGTGGGGCCCAGCAATCAGCACTTGAACAAGCCCTCCTGGTGATCCTGATGTTCACTCAAGTTTGAGAACCACTAGACTAATGCATAATCTAAATTTGTAAAAATTCCATTTAAAATCATCCATGACTGGAAACAATTAGTCCTAGTGACCGGTACACCATCCGATCTGCAGCCTATATGACTATGAGACCAGAAGAACTAGATGGTGCCCTGCTACCATTGTCATCCACTTGGAAGGGGATCTATGTAGGAGTGCCTTGATAGAGAGGGAGAACAATGTGGAACAAAACTCAAAATCAGTTGGAGAAAAAAAAGGGGGGGGGAGACCAGGTTTGCTGGTCCAATAGAGCCTGGTGGAACCACTGAGACTATGGCCCCTAGCTGCCCTTTGGGTATGGAATTGAACCCACATCCATGGTTTCCAGATGAACAACAGACAGGCATATGAGTTGAACATTTACCTCAGGTAGATACACTCCTTGGAGGGAACAATCATGGGAGAAGAAGGGCCACTTGAACACAGGGAGACAGCTCAGGGGGCAGGAATGCATGGAGGGACGGACACTGGGAAGAGATAACTATGGGGAGGAAATGGGAGGGGAGCTGTTGCATTGTGGTAGACTGTGGTCAATGTCATGAGACAAAGTGTATGTGAACTGCTGTATGGAAAGTGAATTTGCTCTGTAAATTTTCACCCAAATCACAATTAAAAAGAAAAAAAATCATCCATGACACGACACTGACCCACAGTCTAGCCAAGAGTTACTTTTCTCAAATAAGCATTATAGTTTTTCATGTTCCACAGTTTGCTTAACCTTTTACTCTCTGAGAGATCTTTTCATTACATTCTCTCTTCCCAACCACCTATAACAATATCTTTGCTAACATTTGTTTTATCCTTTATGGCCATATCTGAAAATACCCTCCTTTTTAAAGACTTTCTTGATTACAAACATGATCCCTCCCTCTTACTAATTTCACTTTTATCACTTTATAGCATGCATCACAATCTAGTTTCTAGAAGGTTTTATTTATGATCATGTCCTCATCACTTTCATCATTTGACAGGCAGGGAATGCATCCTATTCATCTTGATTCTGCTTCAGTGCCTTGAACACAGTACATGTCATAGATTGAATTGTGTCTCCCACATTTCCTAAACCCAAGTACCTGTGAATATGACATGTTTTGGAAATAAGATCTTTGAAGATGGTATTAGTTAGCATGAAGTCAAACTGAAATAGAGTGGGTCCTAATCGAATCACAGTGGTATCCTTACAAAACCCAAGAGACAGACAGACAAAGTAAAGATGGCCAGATGAAGATGTATCTAGATCCAAGAAATATCTGGGGTTATCAGAAGCTGAGAAACAAGAAAAGATCTTCCCTTAGAGGCTTTAGATAGAACATGGCCCTGCTGCCACCCTGAGTTTGGACTACTGGCCTCCAGATATATAAGACAATAGACTTCTATAGCTTAAAGTCACCCACTTTGTGATATTTTATTATGAGAACCTTAAGAAATTAATTCACTAGGTATTAAGCATACTAGGTATAAGTAGAAAATGAACTCCTTAAATTTTTACAAAAAAACAATGCTGTATAATTTTTTTGCCAGCTTCCCCCATCAACCTTTCATTCTCCACATGAGTAATATATTGTAGAAATCTCCATCCAGCTGTGGTAGAATGAAATAAACTTGACTTTAGTTTGGGACTCAAATTCCAGACTCACTGTACCTTAGCCAAGTGCCATACCTCTCTGCATCTCACTTACAAAATGGGACTACTATTGTAGATCTCATGAGATTGTTAAGAGGACTATACCTCATGTCATAATATACATGCTGCTATTGTTATTGTTATGTGTCATTGAATCATCTCCTACTCGTAGCAACCTTATGTGCAATAGGATGAAACATTGCTCGATCTTGTGCCAGCCTCATGATCCCTACTATATCTGAGCCCATTGCTGCAGCCACTGTGTCAATCCATCTTGTTGAGAACCTTCCCCTTTTATGTTGACTCTCCACTTTACCAAACAATGATAGCTACTACTATAAATGTATACTTCAAGCTACAAAAAATTGGTGATTACCTAAGTCCCCATAAATCAAAAACCAGACCTATTGCCATCAAGTTGATCCAGACTCATAGCAACCCTCCCTGGGTTTCTGAGGCAGTAAATCTTCATGGCAGTAGATTGTCCCATCTTCCTTCCACAGAGTGGCTGATGGGTTTGAACTGCTAGCCTTCTGGTTAGCAGTCAAATGCCTTAGGCACCATGCTACAAGAACTCCCAATAGCCAATAAATATCAGAAAAATAACTGGAAATTAAGTAGTCTTTTTCTACTTTCTTTCGATTTTCTACTTAAAAAATAAATAAAAATAAAAAAAGGAGAGGAATAAAATACAGACTAAATAATACCTTATGCTAAAGAGGATCTAATGCACAGATTTCTCTAAAGGTGGTTCTTAAAAACATCACTGAACCTCCTCAAAGCAATTTACAGATTCAAAAATATCCTGATCAAAATTCAAACAACCTTCTTTATAGAAACAGACAAAATGATTATAAACTTTATATGGAATGGCAAGAAGTCCTGGATAGCTAAAATAATTTTGAAAGAGAAAACAGGAGAACTCACATTTTCTAATTTTAAAACATAATATACGCTTACAGTAATCAAACCAGCCTGATATTGGTATGATAATAGACACATAGACCAATAAATAGAATTGAGAGTCTAAAAACAAACCCACATATCTATTGTCAACTGATTTTTCACAAGAGTGCTCACTCCATTCAATAGGGAAAGAAGAGTCTCTTCAATAAATGGTGCTGGGAAAATTGGATTTCTACATGCAGAACAATAAAACAGGATTCATACCTCACACCATACACAAAACAAATTTAAAATGGATTATGGACCTACAAGTACAAACTAAAACCATAAAATTCTTAGAAGAACAAACAGGAGCAACACTTTCTAGCTTAGTTTTCAACAATGAATTGTCTAATATAATAACAAAAGCACAAAGACCAAAAAATAAAATAAATAAGTAAGATCACATAAAAAATGAAAACTTAATCAAAATGTTTTACAAAAAACTGAAAAGACAAGCTACCAAATGGGAGAATATCTTTGGAGACCATATAACTGATAAGAATATAGTAACCAAAATATAAATCTTCAACAATTTAGCAACAGAAAGGCAAATAATCCAACCACTAATGGTCAAAGAATTTGAAAAGAAATTTCACCAAAGAGGACAAGCACAGGGCCACTAAAAACATTAAAAGAAGCTCAGTAACAGTAACCATTGAACACATGCAAATCAAAACCACAATAAGATACCATTGCACTCCCACTAGGACAACTAAGATTAACAACAAATAAAACCAAAGGGCAAATGTTAGTGAAAATGGGGGGAAATTGGAACATGTATCCATTGATTTATTGCTGGGGCTAATGCAAAGTGATATAGCTGTTGTAGAAAACAATGTGACAGTTCCTCTAAAATCTAAACATAGAATTATCAAAAGACACAGCAAGTCCACTGCTGGGTATATAGCCAAAAGACTCAAAAGCAGAGATTAAAAAAGAGACCTGTACACCAATGTTTATTACAACACTATTCACAATAGCCAAAACCCAGAAACAACCTAAATGTCCATCAACATAATGGGCAAGCAAAAAATGCTGCATTACATACAATGAAATACTACTCAGCCAGTATGAGAATTGAAGTCCTGATATATGCTACAGTATGGATGGTCCTAGAAGACATGCTCAGTGAAATAAGTCAATCACAAAAACACAAATGTTGTACAACATTACTTATGTAAAAAGACAAGTAAAAACCAATATATACAGAACAAAGATTATTAGTGGTTACCAAGGGTGGGAGGGAGGAGGAATAAGGGGCTTAATAATGATGGAAAAATTGGACTGATTAAAAGTAGAATTTCACAGCTGATTGTTGTACTTATTGTCAATAAATTGACTACCTGTAAAAGGTTAAATTGGCAAAAGTTTTATGTTAGATATATTTACAACAATTACAAAAAAGAGAAAAAAGAGTGGCTGCTGATGTTGTTTATATACAGCCAAACACCTCATGGGATTTGATTTCTTGGTTTGGAAGTGTAAGATCATAGTTTCATTTGACATCACAGTTAATTGGCCTAATGACGTGTTTAGTGCTTCTGTTCTTCCACCTAGTTTGTTGTGTAGCTTCTAGGGTCTTAAAAACTTGCAAGATGCCATCCAAGGCACAAAAATGGGTCTCCATTCACCTGAGTAACAGAGGAGGTAGGAGAGCTAGGAATAGGAGGACATGGAATGTGTAGCTAGTAGTCTCCAGGAAAAATTTCCTCATTTGCCAAGTGACCAGAACTGGAGGGTGCCTAGCTACCATTACTGGACATTTTGATCCGAGATTCCACAGAAAAATCTTGATCAAAAGGGAGAAAATGCAGAAAAAATTTCAAATCCTCATTGATTATAGACTTTCTAGAACCATGAAGGGTTGATGAGCCCTAGAAACCACTGCCATTAGATATTTGTTAAAGCTTAAACCAAAAATATACTAGAAGATCTTTTAAAAACCAAACAATAGTTTAGGTTAATAGTAAAACTGGTCTGCATTGAGCATTTTGCTCCTTTAAAAACTGTCTATATGGGATCAGATTGACAACAACAACTTGAAAGATTAGATAGGAAATTTAGGGGGTTGTGAATGCATGTTAATGAGAGAGGAACAACTCAAAGGGAGATTGAGAATAGTTGCACAACTGGAAGCATATAATCAACATCACTAAGTTGTACGTGTAGAAACTGTTGAACTGGTGCATTTTCCTGTGTATATTCTCAACAACAACAACAACAAAATAAATAAAACTTAGAAGGAAAAAAACACCCACAGTAACAACAACAAAAAATATCACTGACTATTTTCTTAAGATTTTGGTCATTCTTATAAATGAACATCCATAATAAGACACTTCTTCATGCCTACAGGATCATCATGCGAAACATGCACCTTAGATGCTTCTTTTCTGATCTACAGGCCAGATCCTAACTCTGAGGTTCTCATTTGGAAGCTAGCATATTGTTGCAGTTGTTTATAGCTGCATTGTAGTCAGCCCCTCAACCATGCTGAAACCATGCAGAGGAATCAGACTATTGTGATCTATAGGGCTTTCACTGACTCATTTTCAGAGGTAGAATAGTAGGCATTTTTCTCTAAGTTTGTCTTAATCTAGGAGTTCCCCTGAAATCTGGTCATCATCTCAATAATACACAGGCCTCCACTGACAGATGGGTGCTAGCTGTGTCAAAGGTATATTGGCTGCTGATAGAACTAAGGTCTCCTGAACAGAAGCAAGAATTCTACCACTGAACTGCCACTGCCCTCTAGAAGCTAGCATGTCTGGACACTGTTACATTGCTACCACTCCCAAATACAAACTGATTTATTTTTTCTTTCTCCTAAATCAGTACATGATTTCCATGGCTATTTGTCCTGCCTTGATGAAATAGCTCTTTCACATATTGAAATAAATAAAGCAGAACTCTAAACATGTTAGTGAATAGACTGCTTTGGTAACTTACATGACCATGAACATCAATTTTCAGTTAACTTAAATAAATTCTGAAGGGGAAATATATCATTCCTCTAGATACATGTGCATGTGTGTGTGTTTATTTGAATAGATTGACCAGAATCTGCACTGTCAAAGCCTATGATGGTTCTAACTTTAATGCTCCGTAGAGCTTCTTATTGTGGTCTCTGCAAGTCATCAATAGAAATTAATTGATGAGTAATCTCTCCCAATTACATCGTGTTACTTGC
Organism: Orycteropus afer afer; assembly: GCF_000298275.1. Classification (NCBI taxonomy): domain Eukaryota; kingdom Metazoa; phylum Chordata; class Mammalia; order Tubulidentata; family Orycteropodidae; genus Orycteropus; species Orycteropus afer. The sequence continues at coordinate 2,631,540 of NW_006921634.1, forward strand.
ATTGCATTCTATTCTTCTTAATTGAATCAGACATTTGATCAGAGATGTTGATCAGTTCTGTTTTACATTAATTGTCCTATAGCTTTTTTTTTCAGTCAATGAAATTCCAAATTATAGATTTAGAAAGTACTTAATTCTCTTCTAACTCATTTTATTCACAGCTGTTTGTAGCCATGTACAGTAATCATTGTATGTGTTTGATCCACTGGATATACATTGTGGCTCTCTGCTATACAAATATATCAAGCAGTTGAAGTCTATTCTTGAAATTTCACTTCCTTTTGTAGGAGGGCAGTGGAAGTCTAAAGTATTTTAGGTTTTGGCTTTATCTCTCTGTGTGTGTTATGGTCACTTTAGTTAATCTAATTTTAGCTTATACTTTATATAAATTAGTTATTGCTGTACATTAAATCACCATAAAACTCACTGATTTTAAATGACAAGAATTTAGTATTATTTACATATCTGCAGGTTTGGGGGATTCAGGTGAATGGCTCTGCTTTGAGGCATAGATCCAGTCAAACTTGGCTCCTTGCTGAGGTTTGGGCTCAAGTCTGCTGCACTAATGGTCTTTTGGGCCCCAGCTGAGAAAGTAGCAGCTGCTCTGGGATAGTACTTTTCATGAAGATGGCATAGGCACAAGAAGGAAAGCATGTATGAGCACATAGGAGGATTCCTAAGGTCTGAGATTGGAAATGAAACGCTATCACTTCTTCATTTTATTAGCCAAAGCAAGGCACACTGACAAACCTAAAGTCAAAGGATAAAAATATAGTCTCTGTTCCATTAGTGAGAGAACTACAAAGTTGCATAAGAAAAGGCAGGGACAGAGAGAAGTTTGAAGAATTAGGGTCAACAGTATAATCTACCACGTGTCCTCATATATTGACATAATAATGTTAAGTAGTTAATTTGTCTAAATGTTAACCAAATCAAACCAAACCACATGGATCCCACAATCAACACCCATTGAAGCAGTAGTCAAAAACTCAGGCATCCTATTGCACTGGGCAAATATGCTGCCAAAGACCTCTCTAAAGTGCTGAAGAGCAAAGATGTCACTTTGAAGACTAAACCAAAAAACCAAATTCACTGCCATCAAGTCGATTCTGACTAATAGCAACACCCTTTCGGTTTCTGAGGCTGTAAATCATTATGGAAGTAGATTGCCCAGTCTTCCTTCCATGGATCGTCTGGGAGTTTGAACTACCAACCTCTGCTGAGGAGCAAAGATTTCACTTTGAAGACTAAGGTGAGCCTAACCCAAGCCATGGTATTTTCAATTGTCTCATATGCATGTGAAAGTTAGACAATGAACAAAGGAGACAAAAGAAGAGTTGATACCTTTGAATTGTTTTGTTGGTGAACTAAAAATACCATGGACTGCCAGAAGAATGAACAAATCTGTTCTGGAAGATCTGCAGCCAGAATGTTCCTTGGAAACAAGAATGGCCAGAGTTTGACTCACCTATTTGGTCATTTTTTCAGAAGGGACTATTCCCTGAAGAAAGATTCTATGCTTGGTAAAGTACAGGGTCACTGAAGAAGGATTGACATAGTGGCTCAAAGATTATGATTATGACTCATTGCAGGTAGAACTGCACTCTACATATAGACATTTGAACTTCTGTGATCTTTTGGAAAGGAGCTCTGGTGGTGGTGTGGTTAAGGCATTTGGCTGTTTATTGAAAGGTTGGTGGTTCAATCCCACCAGCTGCTCAGCAGAAGAAAGATGAGGCAGTCTGCTTCAGTGAAAATGTACAGACTTGGCAACCTAATGGGGGTTACTATGAGTTGGAATCAACTCTATGGCAGTGAGTTTTGTTTTGTTTCAGTTTGGATCTTATGGAAGTGGATCACCAGACTTTCTTCCATGGCACCACTGAGTAGATTCAAATCACCAACCTTCTGCTTAGTAGCTGAGTGCAAACCATTTATGTCACCCAAGAATCATGCCTTTAACTGCGTTGTTTCATGTACCCAATGGCCACCATCTGTGAAGGATTTTTAGCTAAAAATCATTATAACCTTACACTGATAAAATGAAGATAAATTACAGGGAATATTATCCTTAATTGGTCATTCAAAATAATATTGTACCTTATGTCACACTCTAGAATTTTGGCCTTAAAAATGAGTAGAAGTCAACCCTATTGAATTGTTCCAGTTATATTTAAATGTATCATGTAATAACAACTAAGTTTGATTTCAAATATTCATTCTGCCACTTATCAGCTATGTAATCTCCATTATTTAAGCCCTCACCCTCAGAGTCTCATTTTTAAAAATGGGAATTGTCATACCCACTTGGCAGTTTACTATATGGATTAATGAGATAAATTTATAAAGCACCTAGCACAATACCTGGTACATAGTAATATTCAATAAAGATAAATGTTCTTAGGCTGGAGCAACTTTTGCCCATCATGAGAACCCATGGAAACTGTGTACTGATGCTAATGTAGCAGCTACAGATTTTGAAACCATGTACTTAGCTATACAGGAGCTCTGGTGGCATAGTGCCTAAGGCATTTGAATGCAACCAGAAAGCTAGTGGTTCAAACCCACCAGCCACTCCTCAGAAGGAAGGTTGGGCAATCTCCTTCTATAGAGATACTGCCTCGGAAACCCAAGGAGAGATCATCATGAGTTGGATCCGATTCGACAGCAGTGAATTTTTCTTAGTGAACTAACTATGAGAGGCCCTTATTTGTGTCCATTCCAAGGAAAAATGATTCAACAGAATGTGGAAATTATCGAACAATATCATTAATATTATACACAAATAACTTACTCTGAAGAGAGTTGAAAAGCAGTTGTAACAATAAATCAACAGGAACTGTTGGAAATCCAAGCCAATTTAGAAGAGGACATGGAATCTTTACTGGTGTCTGACGGATCTTAGTTGAAAGCAGAGAATACAAGAAAGATGTTTATGTGTGTTTTATTGACTGTTGTTGTTAGGTGCCATGGAATTGGCTCTGACTCATAGTGACCCTATGTAAAACAGAAAGAAACACTGCCTAGTCCTGTACCAGCTTCACAATTCTTGCTATACCTGAGCCCATTGTTGCAGCCACTGTGTCAGTCCACCTTGTTGAGGGCCTTCCCCTTTTTAACTGACCCTCTACTTTTCCAAGCATGGTATCCTTGTCTAGGAAATTGTCCCTTCTAACAACACGACCAAAGTAGGTGAGACGAAGTCTGGCCACTTTCTCTTCCAAACAGAATTCCAGCTGCACTTTTCCCAGGACAGATCTGTTAGTTCTTCTGACAGTCTCCGCCACTTTCAATATTTTTCTCCAGTACCAAAACTCAAAAGCGTCAACTCTTCTTCAGTCTTCCTTATTCATTGTTCAGCTTTCACATGCATGTGAGGCTATTGCAAATATAATAGCTTGGGTTGGGCACACCTTAGTCTTCAAAGAGACATCTTTGATTTCAGCACTTTTGCAGCAAATTTTCCCAGTTTCCCAGTGCAATCTGATTTCTTCAATGCTAACTTCCATGAGTGTCAATTGTGGATCCGAGGACTATGAAATCTTTGAAAACTTCAATCTTATCCCCATTTATCATGATGCTGCTTATTTGTCCAGTTATGACAATTTTCTTTTTCTTTGTGTTGAGGTGTAATCATACTGCAGACTATAGTCTTTAATCTTCATCAGTAAGTGCTTCAAGTCATCTTCACTCTCAGCAAGCAAAGTTGTATTATCTGCATATTGCAGGTTGCTAATGAGCCTTCCTCCCTCCCATCCTGATGCCATGCTCTTCTTCATATAGTGCACATTTTCAGATTATTTGCTCAGCGTACAGATTGGATAAGTATGGTGAAAGGATACAACACTGACACACTCCTATACTGATTTTAAACCATTCAATATCTCATTATTCTGTTCAAAGTACAGCCTTCTGGTCTATGTACAGGTTCCTCATGAGCACAATTAAGTGTTCTAGAATTCCCATCCTTCTCGATATTTACCATAATTTGTTATGATCCACACAGTTGAATGCTTGTGCCTAGTCAAGAAAACACAAGTAAACATCTTTCTGGTATTCTTTGCTTTCAGCCAAGATCCATCTGACATAAGCAATGATATCCTTCATCCAACATCTCCTTCTGAATCCAGCTTTCATTTCTATAAGTGTCCTGTCCTGCTGATAAGGCACAGACATTTCATTGTGTGGATCATAACAAATTATGGATAACATTGTGAAGAATGGGAGTTCCAAACTATTTTATTATACTCATGAGGAACCTGTACATAGACCAAGAGGCAGTCATTTGAACAGAACAAGGGGACTGCATGGTTTAAAATCAGAAAGGTTATGTATCATGTTTGTATCATTTCACCATACTTATTCAATATGTATGCTGAGCAAATAATCTGAAAAGCTGGACTACATGAAGAACAATGCATCAGGATAGGAGGAAGACTCACTAACAATCTATGAATTATAGATGACACAACCTTGCTTGCTAAAAGCAAAGATGAGTTGAAGCATGCTCTCATGATGATCAAAGACTACAGCTTATAGTATGGATTACACCTCAATATAAAGAAAATAAAAATCCTCACAAGTGACCAATAAGCAAAATCATGATATATGGAGAAAAGATTGAAATTGTCAAGGATTTCATTCTACTCAGATCCAGTCAAGATCTGCTACTCATGGAAGCAGTAGTCAAGAAAAGAAATGATATATTGCATTGGGAGATTCTTCTACAAAAGACCTCTTTGAATTGTTAGGAGTAAAGAGGTCACTTTGAGGACTAAAATGTACTTGACCCAATAACCTCATATGCTTGTGAAGCTGTACAAAGTTTCAGGAAGACTGAAGAAGAATTGATATATTTGAATTATGGTGTTGAATATCGAATACAATGTGCACTAATAGAAGAATGAACAAATCTGTTTGAAAGAAATATAGCTGAGTGAGGCTTAGAAGTGAGAATGGCTAGACTTCATCTTTCATGTTTTGGTCATGATGTCAGTTCTTGGAAAATGATATCATGCTTGGTAAAGCAGAAGGTCAGTGAAAAAGAGGAAGACCCTCAATGAGGTGGATTTAGTGGCGACAGCAATGGTCTCAAGCATAGCAATTATTGTGAGGATTTGGCAAGACTGGACAGTGTTTTGCTTTGTTGTACATAGGGTCATTATGAGTCAAAGCCTACTCAATGGCACCTAAAAACAACATCAAACCAGACGTTTAAGCCATGTATTCTTCATATGAGGTTCATGGACATCTTCGAAATTGGGTGGGGAATTTTAAGTTTGTTTTCCCCCACCCCTTCTACCAGGCAGAGATTCCATAGTTTTCATGAGGTATTCAAAAGGCCAGTTAAGAAGTACTTGCTCAGGCAAAAGCCACAGATGTGAATCATTTTCTGGAGAATGAGCTACGAGGTTAATTCACAGTCTAATGTGCAGTGTTTGATCATATAATATCCATCCTGAGCTGGACTCCAACGATCCCACTCAAGATAATTTACTGTAAAATCTAAACAGGCATCCAACTTACCAGTGATGACAGTTTACCATCTAGGGGGACAATACACATTGCCTCAACCCATAAGGAGAAACCTACAAAATAAAAATATTAAATTCAATAATGTGAGTGCTAGAGTAAGATTAAGAAACAAAGAGTTATAGGCTTTTGGTTTACTTCATTTAGAAATGTTGTCTATAATTTATTCACAGATGTGAAAGTATAAAATATAAGACATTTGACTGCTAACCAGAAGGTTAGAAGTTCAAACCCACCAGCCACTCTGTGAAAAGAAGACTGGGCAATCTACATCCATAAAGATTTCCCACCTCGGAAACACAAAATGGGTCACTATGAGTTGGAATGGATTCGATGGCAGTGAGTTTTCTTTTCTTTTTTTTTTTTTTTTATTGGTGTACAATCAGAAGTCCCTGAGTGTTACAAACACTTTACACACTCAGCTGCTAACCAAAAGCTAGAGGTTAGAGTCCACTCATATGACTTCAGAAGAAAGTCCTGGCAATCTAGCTCCAAAAAGGGAGCCACTGAAAGCTCTATGGCACACTGTTGTGCTCTGGCACCCATGGAGTTGACATGATTTGGAATAGAATTTTTTTTTTTTTTCTCACAATCAGAGTCCAGGTCAGTCTTGGATCAATTAGTCATAATGTACGTTTAAAATGTACCTTTTCATTTTATACAATTTTTTAAACTGATGTATGTATTTGGAATAAGGAGACAAAGTCACAGAAAACCTTGCCTAAATTCATGCAATCAAGTAAATGGTGAAACAAGTGACGTTTCCACAAAACACATTGTCCAAATCATGGAATTAAGAGATAATAAATATTTCTGAGGTCATGTAGCTCATTCTGCCTATTAAAAAATGGTTATTTAATAACTTTAACTGTTTTTTTTTTTCTTCATCATTTACACATCTTATGTATGCTAGCTTTAAATGGTTAAATGTCCAATTAATTCCGCTGCTGGGATGATTTGATCAAAACACTTTCGTATCCATTTGCCAAATGTTCTTCAGTGAAAAGCACCGTATTGTTATTATTTAGTATCGTTTCCTTTTCATAAGCTCTTTTCTCAAATGACTATTATATATCTCCAGGGTATTCTTACCCTGAAATCTCAAACATCTGAGGCAATGATTTCTTTTCTTTGATAATTTTCTGAATATTTTCTTTCATCCAGCTAGGTCCATTTTTATCCCTGATATGATCATTATGAAGAAAGTCTTTAAACATAATAATTTTTCTTTGAATAGCCTGTGCTATCCCCCATTCTAGTGTCTCATTCTATTTAATTGCACTTAGCATATCTGACAGTCTTTCAAAATTGTAAGTTTTATCTATTCCAGGCTTTGTTTAGATTTCTTGGGAGGGTGGTGGTGAAGGAAAGGAAAGCAGTGAGATTCTTGTATCATCTCCTAAGAGAGACCCAGTTTCACTTACTGCTCATTTTGAACTCTGCTGAATTAGTAGGCACAACAGGTAAAATTAGGGGTATGCGAATTACAGGTAAATCTCAAAAAAATAAAGTTGTAAATATGGAGATTCTTTTATGTGGCTTACCAAATTAATATCCTTTTTTCCTTCCTTTTCCCTCCTATTTTCTTTCTTTCTTTCTTTCCCCTCTTTCTGTTTTTCTTCAGTTTTAAGGAAAACTTAGTTTTTAGAGAAGATCTTGTTTCCCTTTGAGTTTAATATTTAATTGTGATGTTCAGAAGGACACTCACAAAAAGGTTGATAATTCAAAAACCAAAGTTTATTAGTGGTTACCAGGGATAGGTAGGATGGAGGGGGGAAAGAGGACTCAATGCTTAGGGGACACTGAGCTTCTGTTAAGGACGGTATTTTGGTTACTTCCAGTGCTGTTCTAACAGAACTATCACAAATGGGTGATTTTAACAAAAAGGGATTTATTCTCTTACAGTTAGGAGGCTAGAAGTCCAAGTTCAAGGCACCAACTCTAGGGGCTAGGTGAAAACCCCTTGACCTTGGGCTTCAGCTCTGCCTCTTGTTCCCAGCCCACTGAAGTTGGAGGCATCTCTTCACTCAGGCAGCTGCCAGTTGCTGAAGCAGACAAACCCAAGATTCACAAATAAAATGGCACAGTCCCAAGATTACCAAACAACATGGTAGCTCAATAGTTCAAGTCCAGAGACAGTCCCAAGATCAGCAGGAAACATGGCAGGCTGCTGATTGAAGACTCAGCTACATCTAGGGTCCAAGCATGCCAAAAACCTGCAGCAGAGACCTTTCTCAATGCTTCTCATTGTATGCCGGAAGCAGACAACATCTCTAAGGTAGCTACTCAGTTGCTCCAGTAGATTCCACCATAGAGATGATTACCAGTCTCATCATGGGGAATAATTACATCCACCTTCCCAGCCACTCAAAACCAGGCCCAGCCAAGTTGACACACAATTTTACTGCCACAGATGGGTATATTTTGGGAAAGGATAGGAATGATGGTTAAATAACATGATGAACATAATTAATGTCACTGAACAGCACAAGTGAGGATTGTTGAAATGTCAACAGTTTTGTTACATATATATTTACTACAATAAGAATTAATTAATTAATTAATCCAACTAATCTAGCAATGATATCAGGTAATAACATTTACATATGTTAAACAGGGGAGCTCTGGTAGCGTAGTGCCTAAGGCAGTTGACTGCTAACCAGAAGGCTGGCAGTTCAAAACCACCAGCCACTTCTCAGAAGGAAGGTTGGGCAATCTACTTCCGTAGTGATGCTGCCTCAGAAACCCACATAACAACAACAATAACATGTTAAACAGAGACTCGATGGTGCAGTGGTTAAGTGTTTGGCTACTAACCAAAAGGTTGGCAGTTTGAATCTACCAGCCACTCCAAGGGAGAATGATGTGGCACTATTTGCTTCCATAAAGATTTACAGCCTTGGAAACCCTATGGAACAGGTCTGCTCTGTTCTATAGTGTCTCTCTGAGTCAAAATCTGCTTTATGGCAAAGGGGTTAATGGGTATATTTTAAATTTGTTATAGTAATTATCTATTTAATCTTTATAATAACCACATGAGATAGATGTTGTTATCAATTAAAATTTACAATGAAAGAAACTCTGGTATACAGAAGCTGAGAACCCTTTCTAAGGTCACATTGCTAGAAGTCAACATATTTTGTGTAAGTGGTATGAATCCAGAGCTATTTATTAACTAAAAAAAAAAACTTCCTTTTAAAGTTAGATGTTCATATGCCATTGGAAGATGATGACATATAATCATGGCCAGAACTGGTTGCTATACTCTCCATTATATTTTTTGCTCTCAGAACAAATTCTACTTACATTAGGGCAGCAATACTTCTAGCTAAAAGATCAGCATTGTGTGGCCATGTAAATTCTGGACATTTAACAAAGTGTGTGTGAAGCTTCAAGAAAGTTTCTTAAAGGGAGCTGACTCACAAAGGAAATTAAGCAATTTTCTTTGTCCTCTTTTGCCCTTTTGTTGTATTCAGCACACAATTACATGTTTATGAAAATGAAATTCTCTGGTTTGGATGCTGAAAAACAAAGAAAAGAAGATACTGGATCACTGATGAATTCATTAAACTACCATGCAAGCTCCAAACCAATACTTCCAGAGTAAAAACTGTAATGCTTAAGACTCTGATTTTTTTTTTCCTGCTGCATACAGCCAAATCTAATCATATATGACACATTTCACATGAAGGGCAGTAGAACTGAAAATGACTAAAATTCTAGTAATTTGTACACTGTAATGCACACCCTAACATTCTCTATCACTGTGAAGTATTTGACATCTGCCTTTTAAACTCATAACTCTCCTTTCTTCTTAATTAAATAACTTGCCAAAGATATTTACTGGCACAGAAAGTTGTTCACGATATATTATGGGGCAGGAATCAGACTGACTATGCAAAGTATGCTCAGTATGTATTGTTCAACTTTAACAATCCATGAAGTGATGGGATAGTAAGCGATTTACTTCCTACTTATATCTGTATTTCTTATTTTATATAATAAACATGAATTATTGGTATATTTTTTATGATTTTTTAAAAGAAAGAAATTCTATGGAAGAAGGGTTTAGGAATCTAAGAGTCAATATAATACAATCATAGCTACTGAAGTTTGACTTTGACCAACTGAATCTGAATCCCAGCTTTGCTGTTTGACTTGGGCTAGTGGCTTCACTTTTCTGTGTTTCGATAGCTTCTTCATTAGGGTTATTGGAACTCCCTATTTTAGGATTATTATGAAGTTTAAATAAGATTAATTAAGGGTGTACAGTGTGTGGCACACACAGCTATCCTTACAAACTTCATGCGGTAACCGTGATGTTGATGTTGTTGTTGTTTGTTGTTCTAAGGTGCCTGGAGAGTCAACTGTGTCTCATAACAACCCTATGCACAACAGAAAGAAACACTGCCCAGTCCTGCGCCAGCCTCACAATCCCTGTTATACCTAAGCCCATTGTTGCAGCCACTGTGTCAATCCATCTTGTTGAGGGCCTTCCCATTTTTCTTTGACCCTTCACCTTACCAAATGTGATATCTTTCTTCAGGGAATGGTCCCTTCTGACAACATGACCAAAGTAAGTCAGACGAAGTCTGGCAATTCTTACTTCCAAGGAATATTTTGGCTGCAGGTCTTCCAAGACAGATGTGTTAATTCTTCTGGAAGTCCATGGTACTTTCAGTATCCTTTGCCAACACCACAACTCAAAACATCAACTCTTCTTTGGTGTTCCTTATTCATTGTCCAGCTTTCACAGGCATATGAGGAGATTGAAAATACCACGGCTTGGGTTAGGCACATCTTCATCTTCAAGAAGACATCTTTGCTCTTCAGCACCTTAAAAGGTCTTTTTAAAGACCTTAAAAAGGTCTTAAAAAAGTAGCAGATTTGCCTAGTGTAATACATCATCTGATTTCTTGACTGCTGCTTCTCACAGTGTTTCATAAGTACTCATCACTTAAGACAAGATTTCCTATGTAACAGTCTTATTTCAACAATATTTTACAGATATTTACAAAGCAAAACATTAGAAATTGTGAAAAACATATGTGGAATATTTTCATGATATTGTAGTTCTTTCTATTAAATGCTGTCAAGCAGGTTCCAATTCATAGTGACCCTTTGTACAACAGAATGAAACACTGCCTGGTTCTACACCATCCTGACAGGCTTTGCTCTATTTGAGCCCTTTCTTGCAATCCCAGTGTCAATCCACCTCATTGAGGGCCTTGCCTTTTTTCACTGACCTTATACTTTACTTATTTTTAAAATTAAAAAAATCAAAAAGAGTAAAGAGGCATGCAATATGTCCTTTTAATTTCTTGACTGCTGCTTCCATGGGCATTGAAGGTATATCCAAATAAAATGAAATCCTTGACAACTTCCTTATTTTCTGCATGTCTTGTTGTTATGTGCCATCAAGTCAGACCCAACTCATAGCAACCCCTCCTTGGGTTTCCAAGACAGTATCACTATGAAGGTAGATTGCCCAACCTTCCTTCCGAGCAGTGGTTGGTGGGTTTGAACTGCCAGCCTTCTGGTTAGCAGTCAAGTGCCTTAGGCACTATGCGACCAGAGCTCCTTTTCTGCATTTAGAAATGAGCATTTCCTTTCTATAGTGTACTTCTTTACTGCTATTTCAAAGTAGCATATCTCTAAGCTTGTCAAAATATCTGAGCTGTCCATTATCTCATTATATTGGTATAAGATACTGACCTTTACTTTTACAAATTTAGAAAACCAAGATAGAAGAATATATTCAGTGTTTCTCAAGCTGAAAGAACTGAAGAAAAAATTCAAGCCTCAACTTGCACTATGAAATGATTCTATGGGTCAAAGAATGATGCAGGAAGCATCGAAAGAAGATGGAAGGAATATACAGAGTCACTGTACCAATAAGAATTTGTCAATGTTCAACAATTTCTGGAGGCAGCATATGATCAAGAAGTGATGGTGCTAAAAGGAGAAGTCCAAGCTACACTGAAAGACTGGGTGAAAAACAAGGCTTCAGGAATTGATGGAATACACATTGAGATGTTTCAACAAATGAATGCAGTGATGGAGTTGCTCACTTGCTTATGCTAGAAAATTTGGAAGACAGTTGCCTGATCAATTGACTGGAAGAAATTCATATTTGCACTCATTCCAGTGAAAGGTGATTTAAAAGAACGTAGACATTATGGAACCATATTATATTACACACAAGAAGAATTTTGTTGAAGATAATTTAAAAATGATTTTTATCAGTATATTGGCAGGGAACTACTAGAAATTAAAGACAGATTCAGAAGTGGGCATGGAATGAGCAACATCAATGCTGAAGTCAGATGAATCTTGACTGAAAACAAAGAATACTAGAAATATGTTTACCTGTGTTTTGTCTATTCTACAAAGACATTAGACTGTGTGGATCATAACAAGTTGTGGATATCTTTGTGAAGAATGAGAATTCCAGAACCCTTAACTATGCTCATGAGGAACCTGTACATAGACCAGGAGGAAGTCATTCAAACAGAGCAAAGGGATACTAGAACCAAAAAACCAAACTCATTGCTGTCAAGTCAGATCCAACTCATAGTGACCCGTCCTTGGCTTTCTGAGGAGGTATCATTATGGAAGTAGATTGCCCAATCTTCTTATATGGTTTAAAATCAGGAAAGGTTTGTGTCAAGGTTGGATCCTTTTACCATATTTACTCAATCTATGCTGAGCAAATAATCCGAGAAGCTGGACTTTAGGAAGAAGAATGCAACAACAGGATTAGAGGAAGACTTATTCACAACCCGCAACATACAGATGCACAGATGATACAACCAAGCTAGATTGTGTTGTTGTTGTCGTTCTGCTGTGCATGGGGTCACTATGAGTAGAAAACGACTCGACGGCACTTAACAACAGCAACAACACAACCTAGCTTGCTGAAAATGAAGGTGACTCGAAGCACTTACTGATGGAGATCAAAGACTATAGCCTTGAAAAGCATTGAACTTCAACATAAAACAAAAATCCTCACAATTGGATCAATAAGCAACATCATGATAATTGGAGAAAAGAGTGAAGTTTTCAGAGATTTCATTTTACTTGGACCCACATTCAACATCCATGGAAGCAGCAGTCAAGAAATAAGATGTCATATTGCACTAGGCAAAACTGCTGGAAAAGACCTCTCTTTAAAGTGTTAATAAACAACAATGTCACTTTGAAGTTTAAGAGGTGCTTGACTCAAGGTGCTGTATTTTCAATAGCCTCATATGCATGTGAATGCTGGACAGTGAATATGGAAGACCACAGAAGAACCCATGCATTTGAATTGTGATGTTGGTGAAGAATACTGGAAATCTCATGCACTGCCAGAAAAGTGCAAAACTCTATCTTGGAAGAATGCTCCTTAGATGTGAGAATGACCAGACTTCATCTTATGTACTTTGGTCATGTTGTCAGAAGGGACCAGTCCCTGGAGAAGGATATCCTACTTGGTAAAGTAGAGTGTTAGCGAAAAATAGGAATATTGTCAATAAGATGAATTGACACAATGGTTGCAAGGATGGGCTAAAGCATAGCAAAAACTGAAGATGATGCAAGACTGGACAGTGTTTCTTTTGTTGTATTTGAGTTGGAGCCAACTTGATGGCACCTAGCAACCACCACCACCACCACCGCCACTCTACTTCACCTGTTCACCATTTCATTTGAAATACCAGTGACATAGCTTCCAGCATCACAGCAACGTGCACGCTACCACAATATAACAAACCAACAGACGAGTATTCATAATCTTAGGTAGAAAAAAATATGAAAAGCATGAACTGTAATAGAAAATGTTGGTTCATTTAGCTATTCAAAGCAGAAATATTTTATTTGGCAAAAGATACTATGAAGTAAATAAAAAGGCAAGTTATAGATGTGAGAAATCATAATAGCAAAGGACTTAAACACAACATATGTGAAGATTTCCTTCAGAAAATAAGAAATAGATGGATATCTCATGCTCAAAAAAAAAAAAAAAGGCAAGGTTTATGAATACATATTCTGCCTTGGAAACCCAAGGAGAGGTCACTCTGAGTCCTAATTGACTCAATGGCAGTGGGTTTGGTTTTTGGTTTAGAGGAAACCTAGCTAATCACCAGAAAGAAGGTATATAAATCTTACTGGTAATCAAAAACAGAACGCAAGTTTAAACACCAATAAAAAAAACACTGCATTCCCATTTGTTGTTGTTATTGTTATGTGCCGTCGAGTCGGCCCCGACTCATAGCGACCCCTCCTTGGGTTTCCGAGGCAGTATCACTACGGAAGTAGGATTGCCCAACCTTCCTTCCGAGGAGTGGCTGGTGGGTTTGAACCACCAGCCTTCTGGTTAGCAGTCAAGTGCTTTAGCCACTATGCTACCAGAGCTCCTATATGCATGAGCAAAATCAAATGAACTGTACTACAGATACCAGCATGGATAAGTTCATAATATTGAATGGGAAAAAAGAGGAAAATTGCAAGAGAATAAGTAAAGTATTGCTTTCTATGTAAAAATTTAACACATACACAAAAAATATTACATCCTATGTATGTTGTTGTTGCTATGTGCCATCGAGTCGGACCCGACTCATAGCGACCCCTCCTTGGGTTTCCGAGGCAGTATCACTACAGGAGTAGATTGCTCCATCTTCCTTCCGAGGAGTGGCTGGTGGCTTTGAACCACCAGCCTTCTGGTTAGCAGTCAAGTGCTTTAGGCACTACACTACCAGAGCTCCCAAAAACAAGCCACAAAATGATGTGCATCAACTTGTGATTGTAAATATTACTGAGAAATATAATTTTATCTGTTATTTTGCTTATCAGCTATGTCAGATTATTACTGGTTTGCTAATTGTTGTTTTGTTTCACCATGAATGAATATTGAATTTTATCAAATTTTTTTTTGGCACTAATCATGATGATGATGAATATTGTTTTTCTCTCACTATACTAACATGGTTAATTGCCCAAATATGTATTTCCCGAAGTTTAATGACTGTCATATTCCTATGATAAACTCAGTTTGGGACTAACGGGTATTTCTTTGAGTAATTGATTGCTAGTTTGCAATTTTTATTTTAAGTCATTGCCTTAGAGTTGCTAATATTTTAAGGAAAATTTTTGCACTGATGTTAATAGGTGAAATAATTTATAGTTTTTCTTTTTCAAATTTCCGTTGCCTGGTTGTGATAACACATATATGGAGTGTTCCTTCTACTTTTTCTTTTCTGTGAAAAAGAAAATATAAAATGAAGATTGTCTGTTCTTCTTTGATAGAAGTTGTCTGTGAAACTCTCTGGTCAAAAGGAAAATGGATAGGAAAAGTATCCATTATACTATATTGTATAATATTCAATGCAACATTATTCAGAATAAGAGAAAATGAATGACAGATACCTGCAACAATATGCATGAATCTCAAATACATTTTGCTGAGTGAAAGAATTCTTACACAAAAGAGTATATTCAGTGTGATTCCATTTATATGGACTACTCTATGATAGGAAAAAATATTGAGAAAGTAGCTTCCACTGGGATAGGGGGAATGGATATTTACTGGAAAAGGTCCTGAGTGAACTTTCTGAGGTAATGGTAATATTCTACATCAGGTGTTTGGGTGGCACAGCTGTAGTCACCTGAAAAAACTCAGTTTAAAATTTATGTATTTCATTATATATATATTTTGCATTAAAAAAACCCTGTAATCAAAAACTGAATTCTTGTTAATGATACGTATTTTGAATAATGTAAGGGGAAGTGTGCTGATGTCTGCAACTTAAATTGACATACATTGAAGAAGTAAGATAGCAGGATGGATAGAAAGAAGGATAACGAGATGAATGAGTATGTGAAAAAACAAGTAGCATAAAGCTAATGGTAAAATCTAGATGGTGGGAATACGAATGCTCCCTGTAAAATTTTTATTCACATCTTCTGTGTGATTTTAAATGTTCATAATAAAAAGTTCTGGCAATGAGCTTGGTATTTTAAAATGTCTCAGAGCAGTGGAGATTTGGTGCTAGTTTATCACTCTGCTTTTAGCTGTCTTTTCTGTGCTGTCCCTGGGTATTTCTCATTCTTTATTCCAAGGAATATTATACATTAAACAACAACAAGAACAAAACCATATTTTGGTTTTTGGGTTTCTCAAGCATTAAAGAATTTGAAGTGTGAGGGTTTATCAGAATATGTAGTTCTTCATATTGTTGGTAAAGTATCAATATGGATTCATTTAGATATGCATATTTTATAATCTATATTTATTACATGATATTTTATTCTTAGAAATTAATGCTGTTATTTTCCCTCGTTTTTCCTTAATTGGAACTCATCTCTTGTAGGATTTTGTTTTGTTTTGTTTTCCCCTGAAGAAGTCTCTTGCAGGCTGGATTTCCAGAGTGGTTTTCTATTTGCTTCTTCCAGACACCAAGTGGGTATCTCTGGTATTTATATTAATATTTATGCTAATCTTGCCATTCCTATAAAACCCAAGTGAAATAATGGCCTTTTGTTTTTATTTCTTTGCAGACATATTTTTTTTTCCCCTCTCACACAAAAACAAGTGGAAATAAACTGTCATTTCTTGTGTGCTGATGGGTTTATTTTTTTCTAGTTAACCCTTTCATTTAGAGGTGCAGCCCTCAAATGAGCTCTAGATTTATGGAGGAGTTTTAGTATTATCTCACCAACTTAGAGACCCAAAGCTTTGTCCTTAAATTAAAGCTCTATGTTACTGGACCTTGCCATCCCCTCACTAGAAAAAACTCAGTCAGTGTCAAACCCTGTACTGACTATAGTGTTTTTCAATTCTCACTGCATTACTGGACTTGGTGACTTCTTTTCTTTATTGGAGATCAACTATGCATTAAAAACTACATGTTACAATATACCATTTTTAGGTATTTTGTGTTTCTACATGTTTTTCAAAAAAGGATTTTCACATTACCTCTGTAACTTTTCAGATCTCCATGTCCCAGTCACTTTTCAACCAATTATACTGTGGCTTCTGTCAATTGCTTTCTAGAAAATGCTTTTGTTAAGGGTATCACGTTTTCCCATGCAAGAGTTGTTTTCTGCATTCATTCATTTTATTTGACCACCAAATAGCATTCAATGGAGATGACCACACCCTCCTCCTTGAAACACTTTCATATCCAGACCTTTGAAATATCCTCTTTCTTTCACTCCTCTTGGCTGATCCTTCCAAATATCTTTTGCACACATTTTCTCTATCCCACTTCTGAATGCCAAATGGTTCTAAGACTCAATCCTAGACTTTCTTTTTTTCTTTGGTCTATACTCCTACCAGGGTATTAAATGTCAGAGTATTAATATATCCTGAGCTCTGGTGGTGTACTGGATAAGGCATATGGCTGCTAATCAAAAGGTCAGTGGTTCAAACCAATGAGCTGCTCTGCAGAAGGAAGATGAGGTGATCTACTTTTATAAAGATTTACAGCCTCAGAAAACCATTGGAGGTTGCTATGAGTCAGAATCGACTCAACGGCAGTGAGTTTTTTTCTTTCTTTTTTTTTTTTATATTTGAAAATCTTATATCTAGCCCTACTTTCTCCTCTTAGATCCAACTCATATGTAACAATCTAATTTGTACATCTAAGTTAGTGGCTAAGGCACTTGACTGCTAACCAGAAGGCTGGCAGTTCAAACCCACCAGCCACTCCTCAAAAGCAAGATGGGGCAATCTACTTCTGCAGTGATACTGCCTCGAAAACCCAAGGAGGGGTCGCTATGAGTCAGTTCGAGTCGATGGCACATAACAACAACCACAACAACTTTAGTATAACGATGACTTCAACCTTAAAATAGCTAAAGTTTTTCATTTTATATTCTCACTAAAAGTTTTGCTGCCTGAGTGCTCAAAATCTCAGTGCGCATCAATGCATTAGGAGTCATCTTTAATCTTTGCCTTTCCCATGCTTCCCATATTCTGACATGCCCTTTTCCCTACCTCCAAAATACTTCATTCTACAACCATACACTTCTCATTTCCATACACACCGTAATTCTCTGGGTATCACAACTTTAATCTGAATTACTGCAATGGCTTTTTTATTTGTTCCATTTATCTTTCCTCCAGTCAACATTCCACAGAAGAACAAGAATAGATATTTAAATCAGAAAATCAAAATATATTATCCCAATGCTTTTTGTAATAATCTTCAATCATTATTTTTTTAAAAAAAATAGTAAGAAATCTCAGTGCCTAATTTATACTTCTCTGATTCTATGTCATGCCTAAACCTCCCTCCCTCAGTTATGATACTTCAGTCATATTGGTCTTAAGTACCAGGAACATACTTAGCTTCTTTCTGCTTTTTTTTTTTCTTTCCTAAAGAAATTTGGAAACCTCTTTCTCATGATTAATCAGCTCTGCTTATCAATAAGTTTTGAGAGGTACAAACTTTATGAGTTATAAAATATCTAGTTACATCTCTTTTCCATGTAAAAACTGAGAGTTTTTTCACATTATATTTACATATTTAAAAATTTTACTCTTTTGACCCTTCAAAGATGACTTCCTTTGTTCACTTACTGGTGTTTCTTTCTCAACTGGAAAATATTAATATGTTGGGTGGTATAATTCCTTGTATGGGATTCTCCCACATGTGGAAGCCTCCTGTCCTTAACACCAGTAGTACTTCTAGTCATTGTGATAAACCAGAAAGATTCACACACATTCACACTAATCCCTAATATGACAGTCTTACCATTGATTTAGACTCAAAGAAATTTCTAATAGCTTCTGTTGTTGAAAAAAGAAAATGAGTATGATCTCTGCAAATATCCTGTATGATAGATAATATTATTTATAGTAACTAATAATGAGCTCTGGTGGCATAATGGGTAAGGCATTTGGCTGTTAACCAGAAGATTGGTAGTTGAAACCCACCAGCTGCTCCATGGGAGGGAGATGAGGCAATCAACTTCCATAAAGATTTACAGCCTTGGAAATCCAATGGGAGTCACTATGATTCAGAATTGAAACAAAGGCAGTGTGTTGGTTGGTTGAGTCATATAGTAACTAATGCTACTGACACAACCCTCCTTTGGGTAATATCAGGATCAATTCCTGCACTGATTGCTGTTTTTCAGTTATTGCATTATTGGCCATTGGTGACTTCTTTATTGGAGATCAACTGTGCATTAAAAGTAATATTATAAAATACCCATTTTCAGGTATTTAATACAAGATTATATGGATGTTCAGAAAAATCAAACTACTTGCCTAGTAAATAATTGGTGAATTGAATATCAAATTAAGATTTCAAAGACTCCAAATTCTACCCTATATCAGATTACTTTTGGCAAATGCTCATAAAATGGAGCAGGCAAATGTCAGTAACCAAAATATATTTACAATCAAAGGGCCATGGGTGTTAAAATGAGTACGAGATGACAACTTATCGTAGGGTTCAGGCAAACCTTCCTAGAGAAAGAAAAAATTAACTTGAGTCTTGAAGAATGACTATCATTTTAACTGGTAGAACTGTGTGACTCTGGAAGAGGAAACAGCATAAGGAAACAAAATGGGATAGTCCATAGGAGGTTCTGAAAACAAAACAAAAAAATAATCCAATTTGACTACTGTACACATGGGAGTAATAGAGCTTTTTGGAAACAAAGATTAAGACCATTTTATGGAAACCTTGAGGAATTTGTACTCTATTCAGTAAGTAATAGAGAATCTATCAATGTTTATGAGCATCAACATGCTCACTGAATTAGGAAGAGTCAGAATGAGAAAACAGAGACCTCTTGAACACTAAAAAAGCTTCATGAGCTTGCTGTAAAGCAAACAGTTACAGGTGGAGTTCACCCAGAGGTGCTTTAGGAGAAAGGTCTTACATTCTGCTTCTCAAAATGCAGCCATTGCAAACTCCATGGAGCACATTTCTACTCTGACACACACGAGGTAACCATGAGTCAAAATTGATTCCATCACAACTTGTTTTAACTGAATTTTGAGCCCTAATGGCTATGAGTACCCTAAAGATAAACCAGATTTCTTATATTTATATGTGGGGTGGCTAAAACATCAAACTTTGAACTCAGACAGAATAGATTTGAACTCCTGCTTACCCACTTAAACAAAATCCCTGCCAT
>NW_006921634.1:2651514-2673374 GCF_000298275.1 Orycteropus afer afer
GATTGCCCCATCTTCCTTCTGAGGAGTGGCTGGTGGGTTTGAACCGCCAGCCTTCTGGTTAGCAGTCAAGTGCCTTAGGCACTATGCTACCAGACTCAATAAATGATAGCTATTGTTATTATTGTTATAATTAGATAATTTGTTTCCTTGAAAAGCCTAGATGGGAGAATCATTTAACATTTTTAGGACTCTGTTGCACATGAGAATCTTAGGTTCTGCACATAAATTCCTTGTCACCTCAGAATATCATTACGTCTGGAAATAATTCAGAACCATATAGTACATTTGCTCATGTGTACACGCATGTGTGTTGGAAAGCCATTAGCACACTACAGCCAACACTGGCTTTTTCATGCTCTTCACTGATATTTGAATTGAATTGAAATAGCCCAAGAAATATACTAACAAAAACGTCTGTGTTGTTGCTTCAGCTTCAACCCAACCCCAATATAATACTCTCTACAATTTGCATTCCCTGAACTTTCTTGGCAACCATCAGTAGAGCTAGTGAAATAGGATTAGCTGTTTGGATTTCCTCCTCCATAGCTCTGCTTATTAGTACTTTTTAGGCTAAGCCATTTCAAGGTAGAATAAATGAAGCAGAAGTCTAATCAATTACATGGTAAACTCGGACTAAATATTTGTATAAGCTTTCTTCACCAATCAACTTTGGGGACTTATTACCCAAATTTCACTTAAGTTGTACAAAACAATTCTTGGCTAGGTTCTTCCTGGAATACGAAATAAGGGAAGATAATTAATAATTATTAAGCCTCAATTATTTTCCATGTCTTACGCTTAAACATCTCACAGTCCTCATTTAACACTGAAGTACTCTACAGAAGTTCAATGAGATTAATCAACATATAATGTTTAGAGCAATAATATAAAAACACTGATGATTTCTTTTTTTCCCTACCCCTGTGTGTTAAGGAGCAAAGGAACTCTGGTGGTGCAGTGGTTAAAGCATTTGGCTGCTAACAAAAGGTCATTGATTCATCCCACTAGCTGCTCCACAGGAAAAAGATGGGACAGTCTACTTCTGTAAATATTTGTTGTTGTTGTTGTTACGTGTTGTCGAGTCAGACTGACTCATCACAACCCCTCCTTGGGTTTCTGAGGCAGTATCACTACAGAAGTAGATTGCCCCATCTTCTTTCTGAGAGTGGCTGGTGGGTTTGAACCACCAGCCTTCTGGCTAGCAGTCAAGTGCCTTAGGCACTATGCTACCAGAGCTCCCCTATAAATATTTACAGCCTTGGAAACCCTATGGGACATTTATGCTCTATCTTATAGGGTTACTATGAGCTGGAATTGACTCTATGGCAGTGAGTTTGCATTGTTTGTTCTCTATCTTCATGTCATAAATGGCCCATTAGATATTCGGATTAGTGTTTATCACTTACAGGCACCTCGATATTTTATTTCTTTCATCCAAGTACTTATTACACCATTGGAATGTCTTTTCTCCTTGTCTGAATCCCCTTTCTTAATCAAAGCTCTTCAAAAGGAAAGTCCACGTCTGTCTTGTTTTTGTAGCCTCGGAAACTTACATTTTCTGATTCTTCTCTTTTGGGAACCTTGGTGCACAGTGGTTAAAGTGCTTGGCTGCTAACTGAAATGTCAAAACCACCAGCTGTTCCATGGGAGAAAGATATAGACATAAAGATTTACAACCCTCGAATCCCTATGGGCAGTTCTACCCTGTCCGATAAGGTCTTTATGAGTTGGAATTGACTTAACAACAGGAGTGGACTTGATTTGGTTTTGGTTCTCTTTTTGAAATAAATAATAATAGTCCTGCAGCATTCTGGAGACTCCAAATGATATTTCTTGGCATAATGGTGTTTCTTTATTCAAATCATCAGACTCTTAGTCATTAATGTTCTCACGCCAAACATTAATTCCCTACATCTGAGAAATTATAACTACAGCAAAGAGGATACAAAAAAACATGCTACATCTCAATAGGAAGCTCTGGTGGTTTAGTGCCTAAGGCATTTGACTGCTAACTAGAAGGCTGGAAGTTCAAACCCACCAGCCACTCCTTGGAAGGAAGATGGGGCAATCTCCTTCCTCAGTGATACTGCCTTGGAAACCCAAGAAGGGGTCACTATGAGTCAGTTCCAATTTTACTTTTGGCTATACCAAAAATAAAATTATTGCTGTTGAGTCAATTCCAACTCATAAAGACCCCACAGGAGTGAGTTGAACTGTTCTATAGGATTTCCTGGGCTGTAATCTTTATGGAATCAGCCTCTGACATCTTTTTTCCATGGAAAAGTTTGTGAGTTTGAACTGCTGAGCAGCAGAGCACATATCCACTGTGCCACCAGGACTTCTTCTTATGGCTTTGCATACATTAAATGTCCAGTTTTTCACCCTTTTGTCTGTCTTCCATAAATTTAGTTAAATTTATGATACTGTCAAAGTTAAAATGCATTTATTAAACTTGTCCCAGTACTTGGAGCCAAGGAGGATCAGCAAACACGGCTAATATCCTCAAAGAGCTTCCAAACTAGAGAAGAAAAATTAATATACTTAGGTCAAAAAACAAACCAAAGACACATACGAGAAATTCATTGGATGATATTACAGCTTCCACTGAGTCTACCAATGGGACGACTGGTGAGTTCTTTGTCTTCCAAATACTTCTCTATCTATTTTGTATAATCTGATAATGAACTATAAAGGATTTTGCACTTTACTGCCAATAACAATTTAAAATAACTTAGAAAGAAGATACCATTTAATTTGGAATTTATCTGTATCTTAGTGCAAGATTAGGAGATAACTTTCCTCCTCATACCAACTCTGATCAAGTGATAAGTTTTTCCTAAAACTTTGAAACTCCTTTGAAAAGGAGTCAACGTTACCATGAGTGCTAAAGAGCATTAGGATCGATGATGTCTGGCAATGAACAACAATGGTTAGGGTTCCATTTGTTCATTTTGCCTCAGCCTGAATGAATTGGCAATTATTTTCCTGAGAGTAAATGTTGATTGGTGATGTGAGAAAGAGGAACAGCCTACTCAGGACAGAGAGGTTCAAAAAGGGGAAGGCAACTATAGAGAAAAGTTAAAGTCTATTCATCATGAGAAAACTTTATTTCATAACTTTTCCTGAAGAAAAATATATTTTTTAATTTCACTAAAATTAGGAAAAGCAAAAAATTCTTTAAAGAGGACAGAACTGAAATAAGTGAAGAGCATGTGTTATCAAAAGGAAGACCTACTGTCAACTTCACCTCACCAAGTTCCCCTCTCTCCTCTCATCTCTCTTATTTTATTTTACTGGAAAGTTTATACCTTTCTCCTCTTTTTGAATTTTTGTGTGCCTTCTGAAGAAAGCTTGAGTATAGACTACTCTTGGCCAGAACACATTTCAGCCAACCTGGCTCCCAAAGCAGGAAACCGGGAATTTGAAAGCATTAAACAGAGGTATTAGGATAAAATAAGATAGACCAGACCACATGATCGGATATAGTTATATAGCTTTGCTACATTTTCTTTCTTTACCAATAATTCCAACTTTTGGAATACTCTTGATGTTGCCTCCATCTTTCAAAGAAAATTCTTTATTGATAGAGCCATAAAAATTACAAAAAGAAAAAAAAAGTACAATGAATTAAGTAGAGTAACTTTGGTAATTGATTTTGTAAAAGTAAAGTAATAATCCTCATTCAGCTCTTTATGTCCATAATTAATCACCTTATAATCTGATGCATCCTTGTCTGCCTCAAGGGTAGGATAAAAATTTACTGCAAAACAGTGATTATTCATTTATACAAGAGATGTATAAAAATAATATTCTTATGATAACAAGCTACTTCATATTTCCACTAAAAAAAAGTCATATGCATCTTTCTAAGATCCTTTTTTATGACCCCTGCCAAAAATGACACATTTTACTAGAACCTGACTTATCTTGGTCATGTAGATTTTGTATGTACCTGTCCAATGAAGGCCAACCCAAGATATGCCATCAGATCATTCCTCTACAATGTTCTCTGGAAAAAGTATTACGTATCGTAACAATGATACTGAAGCTAAATAAATCAAGAGATACAAATAGTATAAAGTAAAACTATTTTATTTTCCATAATGAAAATTAATCTGAATAAATATCATAAAGAAATTAGGATTATAGAATATTTTCCAAGAATATTTTACCAAAAACTTCACTGCATATTCAACTAATCATGATTTGCTTCAGCATATTTATTAAACTGGTGTCTTCTTGCTTTCTGTATGATACCTATGAAGCCAGTTTAGATCTTCTAAAGAAAATATTATTCAGTCATAGATATATTAAATTAAAATACCTGTCTATGTTTATGCCAGTCATATTCTAGGTTTAAGAGATTCAGCAGTGAGCAAGGGAAAGCCCTATTCTTCATTGAGCTTACTTTCTAGTGGGAGATAGTGACAATAATACAATGAAAAATAGTATGATGCATGCTTTTAAGAAAAACAAAAACAAGTAAAAATTATAAAATAATTCTGCTTGTAGAGGGCACAATGGTAACAGAGAAGACCTCTTTGAGAAGGTGAGACCTGAATGAAGTAAGGAGATAAGACATGCAATCTAGGGTAACAGCAATCCAGACAAGAAGTACATTAAATAAAGAGATTCCATTTTTGCACTATTCAAAGAGGAGAAACAAAAAAGAAGAAGTCTAGAATGAGTGGACTGGAGTAGGTTAGAGGTGATGTAGGATCACTCATTTTGATTATAGGCACCTTTGTGGGTAAAAAAAAAAGGGGGGGGCAAGTTTGCTGGCCTGATAGAGTGATAGAGCCTGGTGGAACCACTGAGACTATGGACCCTAGCTGCCCTTCCTGCCTGGAATTGAACCCACACCTGTGGCTTCCAGACAAACAAAAGGCAGTCATATGAGTTAAACGTTTACCTGAGAAAAAAATACTCCCTGGAGAGAACAATCATGGGAGAAAGAAGGGCTGCTTATGCACAGGGAGACAGCTCAGGGGGCAGGAGTGCATGGAGGGATGGACACAGGGAAGAGGTAACTATGGGGAAGAAGTCGGAGGGGGGCAGGTTTGCTGGTCTGATAGAGTGATAGAGCCTGGTGGAACCACTGAGACTATGGCATCTAGCTGCCCTTCAGGTCTGGAATTGAACCCACACATGTGGCTTGCAGCCAAACAAAAGACAGTCATATGAGTTGAACATTTACCTGAGGTAGATAAACTCCTTGGAGAGAACAATCATGGGAGAATAGAAAGGCTGTGTATGCACAGGGAGACAGCTCAGGGGGCAGAAGTGCATGAAGGGTTGGACACAGGGAAGAGGTAACTGTGGGGAGGAAGTGAGAAGGGAGCTGTTGCATTGTGGTAAATTGTAGTCAATGTCATGAGACAAAGTGTATGTGAACTGCTGTATGGAAACGGAATTTGTTCTGTAAATTTTCACCCAAATCACAATTTGAAAGAAAAATAAAAAGGTACCAAAAAAAAAAAAAAAAACAGAAAAATGGTGTCTCATTAAAATTTTGATCTGTGGTTCCCTAATGATTAATGAATTATACTTCTTTAATGTAGTTGTTAGCTCTGGTGGCGCAGTGCCTAAGGCATTTGACTGCTAACCAGAAGGCTGGCAGTTCAAACCCACTAGCCACTCCTCGGAAGGAAGATTGGGCAATCTACTTCCGTAGTGATACTGCCTCGGAAACCCAAGGAGGGGTCGCTGTGAGTTGGATCCGACTCAATGGCAGTGAATTTAATGTAGTTGTTGATCATTTTGTATATCTTCCTTGAAGAACTGTTTATTTAGATCTTCTGGCAATTTTTAAATTGTGTTTTCTTTTGTTTAGTGTTCAGTTGTAAGTGTTTTTCTATAGTCTATTTTTTTCTGACATTTCTTATTTCTTAGGGTCTCAAAAGAAATATAATGGAAGCTGATTTTCAGAATTTTATTATTATTATTATTATTTATTGCGAGTTAGGTAAAAGTTTACAGAACAAATTAGTTTTCTATTCCACAATTTATACACAGTATATTTCATAATATTAGTTGCAATTCCCTTAAGGGAAAAATACTGCTATTGCTTCTCCCTGTGTTCCCCTTTTCCATTCATCCTTCTTTCCTGTTCTTTCTTGCCTTCTGAGCTTTGTTTTTGGGCACTTGCTGCCCTTTTGATCTCATATGGTTGATTATTTTGAGAAATACAATCCTCACAAATGTCAATGTTCCTTTTATAGGCCTGTCTCTTACTTGGTTGTAAGGTTATTTCCAGGGGTGGATTCAGTTTCAGGTTGCAAGAGTGTCTAAGGGTCTCAATTTCAAGGCTTCCAATGGTCTCTACCAGACCAGTGAGTGTGGTCTTTTTTATGATTTTGAATTTTGTTCTACATTTTTCCCCTAGTATGCCCAGGACCTTCTGTGGTCCCTATCAGAGCAACTGGTGGTAGTAGTAGTTGGACATCATCTAGTTCTTCTGTTCTCAGGGTAGTGGAGGCTGTGGTTCATGTAGTTCATTAGTACTTTGGACTAATTTTTCCCTTGAGGCTTTAATTTTCTTCACCCTTCCTTCCTCCAGACAAGGAGAGACCAATAGTTGCATCTTTGATGGCTGCCCACTAGGTTTTAAGACCTCAGTCACTACTCAGCACATTAGGGTGTAGAACATTTTCTTTGTGAACTATGCTATGCTAATTGATTTAACTGTCTCTGAGACCATTGTCCTAAGCCCTCAATTCCAGTGACTCATCCCCACGTTCTTCTATATTCTTGACACAAGTTCCTTACGTGATATAAGAGGTTTATAAACGTTTTCTCCCATTCTGTAATTTGTCTTTTTTCTTTCTTGATAGCATAACTAGTATCACAGTATTTTTGCTTTTACAAAAAGCACACCAGAGAAAGCTTGAACAAAGTACTATTGGTAAAATTTGAGAAAATATCAAGCTCAAAATATGTAATTATGGTAAAGGTTAAAAATATATTAATAAGAGCCCATGAGTCCATATTGATATAAATTAGTAAAGCAAATAATCTGTATATAGAGGTTAGCTCTTACTTAAAAAAAAAAAAAAACAATGAATGCAGGAGGAATTGTAGGTTTGTATTTGGTAACTATGTTAATTTCCTATTTGCTGCTGTAACAAATTATCATTTGATGGCTTACAACAATAACAATTTATTATCTTACATTTCTGGAGGTCAGTGGTAAAATATGCCTATCACAGGGCTAAAATCCAGGTGTTATCAGGACTGGGTTCCTTTTTGAAGCCCCCAGAAAGAGCCCATGTTCATGCATTTCCCAAGTACTAGATGCGGTCCACATTCCTTAGCTTGTGGTTCCCTCCCTCCATCTTCGAAGCCAGAAAAGTGAAGTTGATTCTTTCTCACTTTACATCACTCTGACCTTCTGTAGTTTTATCTCCCTCTGACTCACTCTGTCTTCTTCCTCCCTCTCACTTTCAAGGATACTTGATAATCCAGGTTAGTCTATGATAAAGTCAATTGACCTTAATTCCCTCTTCAGCCTTAATTCCTTTTTGACATGTAACCTAACATATTCATAGGTTTTGGGGATTAGGACATGGGTGGGCCACTGGGTGGGTGTTATTCTGCCTACCACCACAACCATAATAATTATGAATTTAGTCAAGAACCACCAATGAATAGTAAAATTAGTGGGAATGAGTGTTTAAAATAAGAAGATATGTACATATCTCCTAACAATATACTTATTAATCATACAATAGAAATTAGTAACTTTAAAGTTGAGTAACCTGGGCGACACCAACTTAACCAAAGTTAATATCACTAGTAGAGGATCATACCAACATCATTATCCTTATCCTTCTTAGAGAGCACACAATAGAGTATTTAGGACTAAATTTATATCATGTCTATAACTTAATCTCACAAAAGAGAAAAAAATATGCATATACCATATGTAAAATGATGTTATATAATGTGACATGATGTTGTTGTTGCTATGTGCCATTGAGTCAGACCTGACTCACAGTGACCACTCCTTGGGTTTCTGAGGCAGTATCACTACGGAAGTAGATTGCCCAACCTTCCTCCCAAGAAGTGGCTGAATATGACATGGCATGATATTAAAATTTGTAAAAGCTGTGTGAAGGATATATATGAATTTTATGTTCTCTTCTACTTATTTTTTTATTATTCCAACTCTTCTACTAATCTGAAATTATATCAAAATAAAAACTGAAAAAAAATTGGAATTTACTTACAATGTAGAATTGACTGCATTTGCTAATGCATTATTGAAGAAAGAAAGGAATATGGGCCTAAAATGTGTGTAAATAATGGTACTGTTACTGAGACTGAGAATACTGGAGGTGAGGCATGTTTGAAGGAAAAACAAAATAAGGATATTCAACACGTTAATTCTAAGATACATGTGGTATTAGAAATCTAAGAAATATTGGCATATTGAGCATTTAAGTAATTTTAAAGCCACTAGACTATGAGATTACATAAGGACAGTTTATAGAGAAAGATGTGCAGTGGTCTAGAACTGAGTCCTAGTTCTAACGACATTTATGAGGAGGAAAAATAACAAAAACTCCTACTCTTAGAAAATTGCACAGTCAGAGGAAGGAAAAAATAGGAATGGATAATGTCCATAAGCCAAGTTAAGATCTTTCCAGATGAGAATTCGATTCACGTCAAGTATTATTGAGAGATTGGATAAAAATGAGGACTGAAAACTAGTCTGTAGATAAGATAATATATTATTGGACTTGGTGATCTTGGCAAATGTATCTTCAGTAAAGTAATAGAGTTGAAGCCTAACTGGTATGGGTTCAAAAGAGAAAATATGAAAATTGAGAAAATGGAAGTAGAAAAGGAAGATAGTATTTAGATGAGGTTGGTTATGAAGGAAAGCATAAAAAGGAAGCACTAGTTACAGGGGTATAAAGAGTTAAGGAAATGCTTTGTTTTGCTCTCTTTTGTGTTAATAATAATTATTTTTTAGAGCAGTTTTATGTTTACAAAAAAAACTGAGCAAAAGCTATAGAGTTCTCATATCTCACTCACCTTCCCAATTGAATAGTTTCCCTAATTAAAATCTTGTATTTATGTAGTACATTTGTTACAATTGATGAACCAATATTGATACATTTTTATTAGCTAAGGTCTAGTAATACTACTTTAGGATTCATTGTTTCTGTTGCATAGTCCTATAGGTTTTGACAAATGCATAATGTCCTGTATCCACCATTATAACAGCACACAGAATGGTTTCACTTCCCTTATATACTCTAAGCTCAACTATCCGACCAGAACTCCTTTAACCACTGGTATTTTCACCATCAATATAGTTTTACATTTTCCAGAATTTTATATAGTTGGAATCCTACAATGTGGAGACTTTCAGACTGGTTTCTTTCACTTGGCAATATGTATATAATACTCCTCCATGTCTTTTTGTGTCTTGGCTCATTTATTATCAATGAATAATATTCTAATATATAGGTGTACCATAATTTTTTTTTATCCATTCACCTATTGAAGAACATCTTGGTTGCTGCTTCATTTTGACAAATATCAGTAAAGTTACTATAAACATCTCTGCAGGTTTCTGTGTAGAATGTTTTGTTTGCTAAGATGGATGTTATTTTATATTTTTAAAGATGATGGCAAAAGACTAAGTGGAGGCAGAACGTTGATAATTCAGGAGAGAGGAGGTAGTTGGAATGAAATCTTTCTGTGGATGCGAGTGATTATATCTAGTACAAGTGAGGTTTGGACAAAATAAGAACTGTTCACCTCTTCTAACTGGAAGGAAAGCAGAATGTATGGGAATAGTTACAAGTAGGATAGCATATTTGGTGGTGAGAAGATAAGGAAATTACCTTCCAATTGCTTGCAGCCTTCTCCGTGAAATAAAAAGCTAGACAACCACCTTAGAGTTAACAAATAAAAAAGAATGAAGACAGATTAATAAGAGAAAAATGTAAA
Organism: Orycteropus afer afer; assembly: GCF_000298275.1. Lineage (NCBI taxonomy): Eukaryota > Metazoa > Chordata > Mammalia > Tubulidentata > Orycteropodidae > Orycteropus > Orycteropus afer. The sequence goes on from NW_006921634.1 coordinate 2,661,478, forward strand.
ATAACCTTCTCAGAAAGCAGATAACAAATCTTCTAGTGAAATGTTCCAGTATTCCTAAATAGTATTGAGGGCACACTTGAGATTTATGGTCATAAATGTAAAATGGTATCAGTCAGTATTATTGTGGTGGTGTTGTTATGTGCCATTGAGTTGGTCCCAACTCATAACGACCCCTCCTCGGGTTTCTGAGGCGGTATCACTACGGAAGTAGATTGCCCAACCTTCCTTCCAAAGGATGGCTGGTGGGTTTGAACCACCAGCCTTCTGGTTAGCAGTCAAGTGCTTTAGGCACTACACTACCAGAGTGTAAGTACCCAAATTCAGCTGCTCTATGGTGATGTGGTGGGAGCTCTGGTCGTGTAGTGCCTAAGGCATTTGACTGCTAACCAAAAAGCCAGTGGTTCAAACCCACCAGCCACTCCTGGGAAGGAAGGTTGGGCAATCTACTTCCATAGTGATACCACCTCGGAAACCCAAGAAGGGGTCTCTGTGAGTCAGATCCAATTCTCTGGCAGTGAGTTTTTTTTGTTGTTGTTCTGTTTTTTGGTTTATGGTGATGTGGATTACAATTAGATTTAACTAATCTGGGATTTGACAAAGAGAGAGACAAAGAAGGAAAGGAGGGAACATGACTTGAGGGTTAAGCTAGGGAATAAATATAGTGATACCTACTGCCATCAAGTTGATTCTGACTCATAGTGATTCCCATAGTGTTTCCAAGGCTATAAATCTTTATGGAAGCAGATTGCCTCATCTTTCTCACATGGAGCAGCTGGTGGATTCAAACCATCTACCTTTTGGTTATTAGCCCAATGCCTTAACAACAGCACCATGTGGGGCTCCTTAGATATAGTGATAGATAAATGGAATTTAACCTGGCCAAAAATAAAACATGAGCACAAGGTAAGAAAAAGTGAAAAAGCATTGAGGCTAACAGACTGAGGATCAGATTGTGAGTTAAGTAATTATTAGAATTTGAGAACTTGACAGATAGGAGGCAAAGATCAGAGAATTGGAAAACACCATCATTTTAAAAAAATAATATGGCTTTTTGCAAACCACTCAATGTCTTCACATTAGCCTCCTATGTGTGTTATGCATGTTATATGTATGCATGCATTATTTATGTGGCTGCATTATATGAAAAAAATACAGTAAATATAGAAATTTTTGAGAGTGGAACAGTTATTCTTAATGAAAAGATCCAGCTATTGACCAGGAGAAGGTGGTTAGGGTAGGATGAATGAAGAAATTATTCAAAGTTGGATATCAAGGAAATGAGAACACAGAGTGTTATATTAACAGATGTTGAAATCACAATGAATATGTTGTTGTTGTTGTTATTGTCGTTATGTGCCATCGAGTCGAACCCGACTCATAGCGACCCCTCCTTGGGTTTCCAAGGCGATATCACTACTGAAGTAGATTGCCCAACCTTCCTTCCGAGGAGTGGCTGGTGGGTTTGAACCATCAGCCTTCTGGTTAGCAGTCAAGTGCCTTAGGCATTACACTACCAGAGCTCCGCTACAATGATAATATAGTGGTAAAGAAATATCGAGTAAAGTGTTGAAATATTGCATGAATCTGTATGAGGAGTACAGATAGCTAAAATGTCTGATAGTATCAATTTCAAAGAAACTAGTATTTTATGAATGTATGTATCTATTTTTATGCCAATATTAGTAACTGCCAAGTCAGCTCCAACTCATGAGACCCCATGTGTGTCAGAGAAGATCTGTGCTCTATAGAGTTTTCAAAGGCTGATCCACAGTAGATTGCCAGGCCTCTTTTTTTTTTTTTTTTTTTTTAAGGCATCTCTGTGTGAATTCAAACCTCCAACTTTTTGGACAGCTGCTAAGCATGTAACTATTTGTACCACACAAGGAATCCTGTTTATTCTCATAGAGATGGTCAATTAATGATGGCCTAGAAACAGCAACGAGAAGTAGTGCAAACCCTTACTTTCTCTCTAAGACTTACGTAGATATGGGATATAAGGAAAAGAACAGAATTCCCTTAAGAGGGCTTCAGGGAAAAGCAATGTTTCTATGCATGGCCAAGTTAGAAACAAAAGATGAAGGGAGTGTATGTGTGTGTAAAATCCTTGTGCTTTAAGAGAATTCATGAAACTGAGCTCTTACAAGGCTTGGAAATTTTCCCATTTGGAACTGTATGCAAGTAGAGAAAAGACATTCTAACTAATGCATATTTGTCACAAACTATCCTTTTTCTTCTAATCTAGTAGAATACAGGAGACCTGACCATCAGCCATTTGTCTTGCTGTGTGATGGAGATCCCACTCCTAAAATTTAATTTGTGGGAATTGCTTATAAATGTATCCTGGGAATAATTTTGATTAAATCCAAATAAATGATAAATAATATGCTTAAGTCCATTTATATTTATTTCTCCTTTGTTAACTGTGTTGGCAACACCTCAAAATTTAGTGCTATCTGCCAATTTCATTAGCAGGCAATTTATTCCCCCCTGGAGATGATTAATAAAGATGGAAAATAAAACCTGATCTCATGCCAAAGCTCCTACAACCCCCCACTAGCCACTTCCTCACAACTGGACACACTCCCATTTATCATCACCTTCCTTTGCACCGGCTCAGCCAGCATGCCAAATGATGTGACGGTGTTCATATCCAAGCCAACTTGAAACAGGTTGGAATAGTAACTTTTCTGGGACACTCCACTAAATGCTTAAAATATTCCCCCCATAAAACTCAGACTGAATTTTACAAAGCTACTAGCTTTTTCCTTCTACAAACAGAAATAATGTTTGGCATCATTTATTTTTTATAAGCCCACATAGTCATATTACTGAATCTATAGTTTACTGGGTGTTTATAGATTCCCTTTCAATATCTGGGACTTAAAAAAAAAAAAGTACTGACATCACACGTATGGTATCACTCTGACTACTCTCTTCTGTTTCAAGTTTTGCATCCTTTCTGCTTTTCCTCAATTACTTGGCATCATTCCAGTTCTTAGGGATATTTTGAATATTCTAAGTAGTTTAACAAATGTTGACCCACTTTTTCTGCCCCTAAGTGATTGTGAGATACATTATTCTGATATTAATATTCTCTGAGTTTGAGTTTAAATGTAGCCTTGGGATCAAGTGGTTTGGGGCTGCATCCCCCCACCCCACACCCTGGTTCAGATCTTTGTTAATAAATTTTTGCTAAATTGATGGTCCTGATTGTGCAGTTGGTATGATTTGGCCATTGACACTTACACCATTAGCTTAATTTTTATCTTTTTCATGTTTATTATATGCTATTGAACAGTGTAGTCTGTATTTGTTACATAAGAAGTCAAAAGTCAGTTTTAACTATTACCCTGAAAGTCTGATTTAAAATTCATCTCACCATAAAAATCTCTTTAGCTTCAATAACTGGGATATTGTTTCTTTTTTTTTTTTTTTGGCTTTATTTCTCTTTGTTTGTTTTACTTATTTCAACATAAGAGTAAAATTTTACTATTATATACTGTTAGGGAAAATATATCTGATATCCAAATTAGTCTAAAGGAGAAAATACTTATAAACCCTATACATTTTATTAATTTTGTGTGAACACTGAAATTTTAACTATTCCTCCAGAGTTATAAAGATTCTAAAACTTGTATTTTAAGGAAAACGTAATTATTAAAAATAGCTTTTTCAAATGCTTATTTGGTAACATACTTAATGATTTTGGTAAAGACTGAAGAAGTTGAATGTTAGATAATTTCTTAAAATTAAATAGGAAGTTTAAATAAATTAATAAATAAGTTTAGTAATTTAAAGAATACTAAAGGGGCATTGGGAAGATGGTGGCATACCTATAACCCACATGTTTGTGTCCTCTAGCATCTTAATTCCTGAATAACTAGGTACAGCAGGTAGAAACAAAGATACTGGAGTTATGAGCAACTAAGGAGAAGATAAGACACCAGATTTAGTGGAGGCAGAGAAAAAGAACAGATTAAATAAATTGGGAAAATAAACAAACCTGACTAGCTGGTGCAGAGATGGAGAGATGGAGAAGCAGAGAACTCATTAGCAGTACAAAAGAGACCCACAGAGAGAAGGAGGAAAAGAAAAAAAGAAAACATGGCAGAACCCACAGAGGCACTGGAGACTTGGAATATCGACACTGGGAGTTTTTGATGAGACCTTGGGAGATGAGCTGAGTGAGTAGATAACCTTACTGGGAAACAGATCAAAACCCCCCTTGGCTCAGGCTGCAATGGAGTTCAGAAAGGAATGGGAGAAAGGGGAAATCCCCTCCAAGGAGGTGGAGCCCTGGAGCAGGAGCACAACACAGGCTGGGGTTCAGCATTTCTAAGACTGATTTTAGCACAGAGTGAACTGCGGTATCGGACTTCTGTGGCTTCTTGATCTAAGTGGAAAGTAGTGGCCCACTACCCATTGGGGCCTCTGTCGATTTTGAATCGTGGGTCTCTGATTAAGTGGGACCTCTTCATTAGTAGCCATCCCAGGAAAACACAAGCCACACCCCTGGAGCCAGCAGTACCTCATCTAAACACGGAAAATGGGGACTCACTACTGGCATCTTTTATTTTATTTTATTTTATTTCTCTTCTTTCCCCTTCTCCCCTGCCTCATACAATAGAAGGAACACAGTAAACCACCACAACACCTGCTTGGCCCAACTCCAAATCCCCTTTATGATGAACAGAAACCTGCATCCACATCTCCACCAGTGATTCCACCAACACAAAGAGAACTGGAGAGCAACACAGTACAAACAAATTAATAATGAAAAAAGTACACCTCTTCCACACTTTCAGATATAGTAAAACATAAAATCAGGGTGAAACAAATCAATACATAACTAACAGTTAAGGACAACAACTTCAAAATGTCTAGGAAACGACATACAACCTAAAATGAAACAAACAAACAAAAAGACAAGACAATATAAATAAAACCCCAGGCTGATGAATTATCTATCATGGAAAAAGAACAAGCAATAGAGTTATCTGAGAAGGAATTTAGAAGGTATGTGTATAGGACTTTCCAGAAACCATAAACAGAATCAATGAGAAGACAGACAGAACCCTGGAAGAATTCAGGAAAATCATTCAAGAACAAAATAACAAGATAAATAAACAATTAGAGCCCATACAAAAATAGCAGTTAGAAATCCAGAAGATGAACACTAAAATTACACAGTTAAACAACACAGTGAAAGAACAAAAGAGTAGACTAGAACTGGCTGAAGAATGCATTTCCTAACTAGAAGACCAATCCCTTGACACGAGCCTGTATGAAGAAAAGTCAGAACAAAGATTTAAGAGAAATGAAGAGAACCAAAGATTTATATGGGATGACATGAAAAGAGACAACATATACCTCATTGAAATACCAGAATATGAGAGGGCAAAAAAAAAAAAAAAAAAAGAAAAAAGAAAGAAAGAAAGAAACACTGAGAAAATTGTGGAAGACTTGCTAACAAAAAATTTTCCCCATATCATGAAGGAAAAAAAGATATCCATCCAAGATATTCAACAAATCCCCATATAAGATAGACCCCAAGAGAAAGTCATCAAGATGTACCATAATCAAAGTCTCCAAAACCAAAGACAAAGAAAGAATCTTGCAAGCAGCTAAATAAAAATGAAACATCACCTACAATGGACAACCAGTAAAACTAAATTATGATGACTTTGCAGAAACCATTCAGGAATGGGATGGCATATATAAAACACAGAAGGAAAAGAACTTTCAACCAAGAATTCTATATCCAGCCAGATTGTCCCTCAGATATGAGGGTGAAACCAAGACATTCTCAGACAAACAGAAATTAAGGGAATTTGTGAAAACCAGACCAACTCTATAAGAAATGCTGAACGGATAACTTCCAATAGAGAACCCATAACAGAGAACAACAAATTAAAATCAGGACATTTGACATCAACACTTAGAAACCAAACCAGAAATAGATGCTCAAAATAAGCTCATAAAACAATGTAATAAAGAAATAAGGGAGTCAATCTGCAGATGACACCAGTAACAAGGCAAATAGAGTGAATAAAAGTTCTAATTATAAAACTTCCAAATAGAGAGGAAGACAGGACAATGTCTTTATAGAACTGACTGTTCCAAACATAAAGAGATAAGAATTTACTTCAAGGTAACAGCAAAGAAAGTTAACAAGCCCCCTAAGCAAAACCAGAAAGAAGAAAAACATTTGGGTTTAGTAAACACAAAACCAACAATAAGGAAGAAAAGAGAAGAAGCACTTGATATCAAAATGAACTCAGCACAGAAAAATATTTGGAACAAGGAAATTACCAACAGCACAACAAAAACACAATAGAATGACAGCAGTAAATTCATACATATCACTAATTACACTCAGTGTGAATGGACTAAACGCACCAGTCAAGAGAAAGAGAGTGGCTGATTGGACAATAAAAGAAGACCCATTGATCTGCTGCCTATAAGAGACCCATCTTAGACACAAAGATAAAAACAAATTAAAAATTAGTGGGTGGAAAAAAATATGTCAGGCTAATGGCAACCAAAAAAGAGCAGGAGTGGCAATATTAATTTCTGATAAAATAGACTTCAATGGGAAAAACAGCATAAGGGACAAAGAAGGATGTTATATGACCCTAAAAGAATCAACTGACCAAGAAGACATCACCATAATTAATATCTATGCACCCAATGAAAGTGCTCCAAAATATGTAAAGCAAATATAACTGAACTGAAAGGAAAAATAGGCAACTCTACGATAGTAGCAGAAGACTTTGACACACCACTTTCGAGGAGGGACAGAACAAGTAGAAAAAAACTCAACAAAAATACAGAAGAACTCAATAACATGATCAACCAACTCGAACTTATTGACATATACAGAGGAATCCACCCAACAAAAGTGCCATACACATTCTTCTCCAGTGCACATGGATCATTCTCCACAATAGACCATATGTTAGGAAACAAAATAAGCCTCAATAAATTTAAAAGCATTGAAAAGCATCTTCTTGTACCACAATACTATAAAGATAGAAATCAATAATAGGAAGATCAAGGAAAAAATATTAAATATATGGAAACTGAATAATACACTTCTCAAAAACTACTGGGTAACAAAAGGAATAAAGTGTGAAATAAAAAAAAAAAAAATTGTAGAAACAAACAAGAATGAATATACATCTTACCAAAACCTATGGGACACAGCGAAAGCAGTACTCAAAGGTCAATTTACAGCAATTCATGCACACATCAAAAAAGAGGAAAGAAACAAAATCAACACTCTAATTCAATAACTCCAACAATTAGAAAAAGAACAACAAAAGAATCATACAATATCCAGAAGTAAGGAAATAATAAAGATCAGAGCAGAAATAAATGAAACAGAAAACAAAACCAATAGAGAAAATCAACACAACAAGAAGCTAGTTTTTTGAAAAGATTAACAAAATTGACAAACCACTGGCATATCTAACAAAGGAAAAGAAAGAGAAGATCCAAATAGCATGAATAATAAATGAAAAGAGTGACATCTCAACAGAACCTACAAATAAAAAAGATATTGACAGAATCTTATGAAGAACTCTACTCCAACAGATTTTGAGAACCTAGAAGAGATAAACAAGTTTCTAGAAATACAAGACCTATCTAAGCTATCCCAGTCGGAGGTAGAATATTTGAACAGACCCATAACAAAAGAAGAAATTGAGCCGTTCATAAAAAATCTTCCCACAAGAAAAAGTTCTGGCCCAGATGGCTTCACTGGGGAATTTTACCAAACATTCAGGGAAGAGTTGACACCTATGTTGCTCACACTATTCCAGAACATAGAAAAAGATGAGATACTACCAAATTCATTTTACAAAGGAAGCATAACACTGATCCCAAACCAACGAAAGACACCACTAAAAAGGAAAACTATAAACCAATCTCCCTCATTAATATAGACACAAAAATCTACAAAATCCTAACCAACAGAATCCAACAATATATATCCTGGCCAAGTAGGATTCATACCAGATATCCAAGGATGGTTTCACACCAGGAAAACAATCAGTATAATCCACCACATAAACAAAACAAAAGAAAAGAATGCTTCCTGTATATAAGGAGAAGCCTGCCATGCTGGGCAGACCTTGGGACTTACAATGGATTTAAATTAGTGGCATGCGGTGTGGTTTGTTAACATCAGGACTGTGCCTTTTTTGCTTGTCATCCTTGGGCTTGTTAGCCTCAGCAGCCAGTAGCTGCCTGAGTGAAGAAATGCCTCTAGCTCCAGTGGGCTGGGAGCATGAGCCAGAGCTGGACCCCAAGGTTGAGGGGCTTTTACCCAGCCCCTAGAGCCTGGCACTTTGAACGTGGACTTAAAGCCTCCAAACTCTAAGAGAATAAACTCCTGTTTATTAAGGTCATCCCATTTGTGGTGTATTCTTTTCAGAGCAGCACTAGGTAATCAGAACAAATAGCTCCCAAGAAGATAAAATATCTAGTAATAAATCTTACCAGAGACACGAAAGACCTATACAAAGAAAACTAAAAACCTCTAGTATAAGAACCTGCCTTGTTCATGGATAGAAAGACTGAATATTGTGAAAATGTCAATATTATCCAAAGTAAACTATATATTCAATGCAATCCTGATCCAGATACCATCAACATTTTTTAAGGATATAGAAAAGCCAATTATTAACTTCATATGGAAAAGAAAGAGACCTCGGATAAACAAAGTACTGCTGAAGAAGAAAAACAAAGTGGGAGGTCTCACACTCCTACATCTCAAAACCTACTATACAGCCACAGTAGTTAAAACAGCATGCTATTGGTACTATGATAGACAGATAGACCAATGGAACAGAATCAAAAACCAGAAATAGACTCATTCACCTATGGGCAGTTAAGTTTTGACAAAGGACCAAAACCCATTAAATGGAGTAGAGATAACCTCGTTAATAAACAGTGCTGGCAGAATTGAATATCCACTTGCAGAAAAATGAAACATGACCCAAACCTCACCCCTCACACAAAAACAAACTCAAGTTGGAGGAATGACTTAAATGTAAAACCCAAAACTATAAAGCTCATCAAAGATAAAATAAGGGCAAATCTAGGAGCCCCAATATATGGCATAAATAGACTATCAAGCATAATTCAAAATGCACAGGCAGTGGAAGAGAAGCTAGATGACTGAGATCTTTTAAAAATTAAATTATTGCATGCATCAAAAGACTTCTCCAAAGGGTAAAAAAAAAAAACCCTACAGACTGGGAAAAAATATTTGGCTATGACATAACTGACAAAGGACTTACCACCTTTGATAAGTCACCTCAAACACATGAGGAAATGCTCACAGTCATTAAGGAGCTCTAGTGGCATCGTGCCTAAAGCATTTGACTGCTACCCAGAAGGCTGGGAGTTCAAACCCACCAGCCACTCCTCGGGAAGAAGATTGGGCAATCTGCTTCCATAGAGATACCGCCTCAGAAACCCAAGGAGGAGTCTCTATGAGAGGAAATGCTCAAGATCTTTAGCCATTAGAGAGATGCAAATCAAAACAACAATGAGATATCATCTCACGCCAGCAGCAATAGGAAAGTTCAACAAGACAGAAAACAACAAATGCTGGCAAGGTTGCAGAGAGATTGGAACTGTCATACATTACTGGTGGGAGTGCAAAATGGAACAACCATTGTGGAAAATGGTATACTGTTTCCTTAAAAAACTAAAAATAGAAATGCTATTTGATCTGTTAGTAAGAATATATTCTAAAGAGGTGAGAGACAGAACATGAACAGACATATGCACTCCCATGTTCACTGCAGCACAATTCACTACAGCAAAGAGATGGAAACAACCTAAATGCCCATCAACAGATGAATGGATAATCAAGTTATGGTACATTCACACAATGTAATACTATGTTACATTAAAGAATAATGAAGAATGTTTGAGTCAGCTCACAACATGAATGAATTTGGAGGACATTATGCTGAGTGAAATAAGTCAATTGTGGAAGGACAAATATTGTATTAGCCCATTGTTATAAAAAGTCAAGGAAGGATTTACTTAGGGAAGGGAACTCACTTTGTAGGTTACTGGGGATGGGAGGAAAGAGGAGGGAAAATTTCAGATTAGTTTGGGGTCACTTGTTGATTTGAGTAGGGGGAGGGATGGCATGGAAAGAGTCTGTGACCAGCATGATGACACTGGGGAAAAGAAGGACACTGAAATGTACACATAAGATATGGATAATAGAGGCAAATCTAGTATATGCACATTATATCACCACTAACACCAAACACCAGGCTACAGATAAATTCACAGACAACTGAGAAGATCAGGTAGGGATCAGTGAACAGGAATGTACCCTAAACCAATGATAGATTTAGCTGAAGATAATCTTACAAAGATAGTAGTGATTCAAATTAGCCATACTCATTACAGAAGCAACAGAAGACAGAATTGGAGTAACCTTTCAGAGACAGACACCTTGAGAGAGAAAATCTCCAGGCCTACAGACTTGGGACCATAGTACTGGGGGAGTCCAAGGTCAATTGGCACAATATAGTACATAAAAATCTCGTTCCACACCTACTTTGGTGAGTAGCAACTGGGGTCTTAAAAGCTTTCGAGAGGCCATCTAGGATGTGATTGGTCTCCTCTTATCTGAAGCAAAGAAGAGTGAAGAAGATCAAAGCCAGTTGGAAATAATTAGTTCAAGGATATGATGGACCTTGAGACCAGAAGAACTAGATGGTGCCCAGCTACAAATGCCAACTACTCGGGAAGAGATCAAAACTGGGGATGCTGAATAGAGTGGGAGGAAAACTGTGGAACAAAATTCAAAAACAACCAGAATTACTGGTTAAATGGAGCCTGGTGGAACCCCCAAGACTATGGCCCTGGGTAACCCTTCAGGCCTAGAATTGGACTCTCTCCCAAGGACTAGCTCTCAACCCAACAGTAGAAAGACCTACATGCAGACCACCTACCCTAGGGTGATGCACCCACCTACTCTAGGAAAATGCACCCCTTAGAGCAATTGGTCATGGAGCACCAGAAGGGCAGCATTCACATAGAGGGAAAGCTGGATGGACAGAAGTGCATGGTTAAGAAGGGCACAGGGAGGGGGTGGTCACACGGACGGGAGGGGAGGAGAGTGCATTATGGTTGAGAATGGTAATCACGGTGTGAAACCAAATGTACACGAACTGTTGAATATAAAACAAATTAGTAGATTTGCAGCCAAATCACAATAAAATAAATAAATAAACAAATAAAGTATACCAGAGAGAATACTTTGTATTTCTTAATAGCACCTCAGAGAAGCACCTGGTTAAACCATTTATATATATACTCACGCCACAGAGTTGGATCTGACTCACAATGACCCCTCCTTGGGTTTCCGAGGTGGTATTACTATGGAAGTAGGTTGCCCTACCTTCCTTCTGAGGAGTGGCTGGTGGGTTTGAACCACCAGCCTTCTGGTTAGCAGTCAAATGCCTTAGGCACTTAGTCAAGGTAGTTAAGAATGGAAAGAAAGCTAAGATACAAATATGAATGGTCCCTAAGTAGCATGTCAAGAAGATGGACATTTTGCAGTAAGAAATGTGAAGCTATTCAGAGATTTAAACAAAATTACATGAATATTGTTGAGCTACAGGACTATTAAATGACCACAGTACAGAGGCTGGATGGGAAAAGAAAGACTTGCATCAGGAAAATTAGTTAAACGAATATTGAAAAAGGCAGAGAGAAGTAATATATTTAAATATTTACTGCACTTTTACTGTAAATATTTACTGTAACTATTAGGAGCTCTGGTAGCATAGTGCCTAAGGCACTTGACTGCTAACCAGAAGGCTGGCGGTTCAAACCCACCAGCCACTCCTCGGAAGGAA
>NW_006921634.1:2673674-2675418 GCF_000298275.1 Orycteropus afer afer
TTCCTTCCGAGGAGTGGCTGGTGGGTTTGAACCGCCAGCCTTCTGGTGAGCAGTCAAGTGCCTTAGGCACTATGCTACCAGAGCTCCCATATTATTTAATAATAACAAATTATTATTAGTTAGTATTAAGCAATTTTGGGGAAAAAATGAAGAGGAAAAAGAGATCAGGAGCCTAGGGAGAGGGAAAATTTATTATTTTAAATAAGTCATTCACAGTAGGTCTCATTGAAAAGCTGACATGTGAGGAAAATCTTGAGTTAGTTAAATGGATTTTGGGAGAAACACATGCAAGACAGAGCAAAGACTAGGGAAAGACCTGAACGCAGAAGAAAAAACCCCAGTTTATTCAAGGCAGGACCCGGAAACATGCAGCTGGATGAAGGTTAAATGGGGAAGACCATTTAGAGTTTTATAAGACACTCTAAAGATTGCCTTTTGCTTTGGTAGCTATTGGTGTATTTGAGGAATGGCATGATATTCTCTATCTTTTAAAGGAATCACTATGTTTTAAGAAAATAACTGTAACTGGTATGTTGCCAATAGAGTTTCATGCAGGGAGTAGAGGTAGGACACAACTGGAAGCAGGAAAACCTATTACAATAATAAGAGGTTAACCCTTTCATGACCCATTATTTTTTGCTTTGATTTTTTTGTTGATACCATGTGTTCATGCAAATACCACATTTCCAGGTGTCTGAAGATGTATGCACCTGTCAAGGGGTCTAGAAAGTGATACAGAGTCCACAGGGACATATGTGTCCCTACTGATCCTACTCTCTGAGTCCAAAGAGACATCATGTGTTTTCATTAATGGAAGGCATGCTGAATCAAGGAATATTCCTGCAATTTTGTTATGAAATATAGATTTTGATGCACATAATGTGAGACATATATTTCTCTGTGGACTCTGGGGGAAGAATTATGTGGAACCCATATGTCTCTCTGTACTCTGGGGTAGGATTATATAGGACACACTTGTTACTATGGATTCTGGAAGTAAAATTATGTGGGACACATTTGTCTCTTTGGACTCAGAGAGTAAGATTGTTGTTGTTGTTTGCTGTGGAGCGTCCCCTCCTTGGGTTTCCGAGGCAGTATCACTACGGAAGTAGGATTAGTGGGACACATATGACTCTAGGACTCTCTATCACCTTTTTGATCCCTTGACAGGTGCATACAACTTAGAGTACCTGAAAACATAGTATTTTCATGAACATGGAATCATTGTGAGAAAAGCAACTTCCAAATAGTGCACTGGAACCCAGAAATGCACTTTCAAGGCTTAACTCCCAGTAAAAAAAGCCAAAGGAGACAAAAGTTTTGCAAAATCAAATCTCCAGGATGAATCTCCTCATGTAATACAGTGTAAAAACAGTAATTTGTAACAAAAGGTCATATCTTTCATTCCAAACAGTTATATAGGTCACCTCCTGATGGTGCATGTACTGTCAGTGGGAAAACAGCCACCCAAAAAACTCAAAAGGAGGAAAATGTAGGTGGTTGCTATATGTCCCATAGATCATGAAAGGATTAAAAGACAGGAGAGATTTGACCAGGTTTTAGCAGCAGAAGAGGTGAGAAGTGGCAATGAAGACTTGAATTGGAATGGGATTAATAGTAATGGAAAGGTTTGAATGAAACAAAGATTAATAGGATCTGTTATAGGAACCTGTACATTGACCAGGAGGCTGTCGTGTGAATGGAACAAGGGGACACTACATGGTTTAAAATCAAGAAGGGAGTG
>NW_006921634.1:2676272-2680002 GCF_000298275.1 Orycteropus afer afer
GGGCGGTGTTTCGTTCTGCTGTGCATGGGGTCGCTATGAGTCGGAAAGGAATGCACGGCACCTAACAACAACAGGATCTATTAACTGTAAATATGGATGAGAATGAAGGCATATTTAATCCCTGCTCTCAGGTTTTGATTCAGGATGAATGATAGTATAGTGTTACATTTAGCAGAAACAGATTCAGGAAGAGCAGTCAGTTTGAAGAAAGAACAGCTAGCTTTAATCATAATGAATTGTTGTGTTGCTGTTACGTGCCCTTGAGTTTGCCCCAACTCATAGAGACCCCTCCTTGGGTTTCTGAGGAACTATCACCACAGAAGTAGATTGCCCAACCTTCCTTCTGAGGAGTGGCTGGGGGGTTTGAACTGCCACTCTTCTGGTTAGCAGTCAAGTTCCTTAGGCACTATGCTAGATTAGTGAATAAGAAAAGTTAGTGAACTCTAGATGGTCATAGTACTGAAAAAAGCAGATGAAAAAATATATATAGTTATGAATTAATTATGGACAGGGCTGGCTTTTCTGGGACCTGAAGCTTATTAATTTGAGGGAGAGACTAACTTAAGGAAAAGAACAAACACAAAATTAAGTTTTGAACCTTGTAAAGACCTATTAAATTGAGAGATTTGAAGCTTAAACCTGACAGTGAATTCATCTCTGAATAATACCATAACCAGTAACTAGTTGCTGCTAAGTGCATTCTGACTCATGGCAACCTCTAGTCAGAGTAGAACTGGTTTCCATACGGTTTTCAATGGCTGAATTTTCAGATGATCACCAGACCTTTCTTCCAAGGTGCCTTTGGGTAGATTCTAACCCCCAATCTTTTAGTTAATAGCAGAGTGTCAGCTGTTTACACCACTCAGGGACTCTGGGTGATATTATAGAATAGGTGAAGTCTCCACAGGAGTGACTAAGGACGAAATTCACTCTGGGGTAATGACACCCTGAAAAAGTGGAGAAGGTAGAAGAAAACCAGGATGAAACAGCATCACTGAAATCAAGGTCATCCGTTTCAGGAATTAGAGGTGATTGGGATGGCCAAATGTTTGTTGTTGTTGCTGTTGTTGTTATGTGCTGTCGAGTCAGACCTGACCCATAGCGACCCCTCCTTGGGTTTCTGAGGCAGTATCCCTATGGAAGTAGATTGCTCAACCTTCCTTCTGAGGAGTGGTTGGTGGGTTTGAATCGCCAGGCTTCACCACCAGGCTTCTGGTTAGCAGTCTAGTGCTTTAGGCACTATGCCACCAGAGCTCCCCCTCAAATATTTATGAATATCTATCTTATGGGTACCATGCTATGTGCTAGAAGTCTGGAGCCATAGAATGTGGTGATTAGGAACTTATTTGGGGAAGCTCTGGTGAAAGTTAGATTACAGGAGTGATTTAGAAGCCAAAAAGATACAGAGGACTCATTTGAGAAATGTATCCACGTTATTACTTGTTTTCTCGTTTTTCATAAGCCTGTCATCAAACTAATCCCTGGTTTAATGTCTGATTATGAAAATATAATGATTCTGTAAATACATTAAATTTCTTACCAGTGGGAGGTAACTTAGCATGTCTGAGACCAAGAACTCGCCAATTCCCTCAGAGACTTTAATGCTTAACTGCATTATGTGTCCCTGAATAATTCATTTGAATTTACTCCTGGAGTTAGCCTCCTTCTTTAGGATAGCCTGCTTCCTGCTTACTTAGAACTCTAGACCATTCGTTATTTCTTATTTACATAATTAAACATCATCCATGAAAAGTAATTTTTATTACTCTAAATTTTATAATTGTGTAGTGTTTGTCTTAAGAAAAATCAAATATGCTAGAACTATATTACCTTTATTGCATTGCTTTTTTGTATTATAGTGATACGGTAGCATTATAGATATTTTGGTCTGTTTTCTGTTTTAAGGTAGAGAAATTTAATAGTTGTTTTTCCATTGTGAATCAATCAAAATGTTACTAGGTAACAGACTGAAAGCAAATTTTTGGTTTTGTTATTGTAGATAAGATCTGGATTTTAAAAATTGTTTCTACCACTGATGTGTACAAGTGCAAGAACACCCACATGCAAGTTCAAAGTCCATAAGAACTGAATTTCACATGAAATTCTCCAGAAAAAAAACAAAATAAAACTAAACAGTAAAGCTTCTCCTTAAAAGGAAATTTGCTTTCCAAAATGATTATAAAATTTCAAAATAATTTTAGCTTGTCTATGTTTTAATCTTCATTCCAAAACTTAGAGAATAAATCAATGAACTACATTGTCAAATTAAATGTTAAATAATCATTTAATCATAATGTTAAAAAAAAAGTGTTAAATAATCACTGTCAAATTTTACAGACTCCACTAGAAAAAAGTTACTTTTCAAAAGTAACGTACCAACACCTACCTAAGGGTAAGGATTGAGTCAGGTTGTGTCTTTGATATCAGCAGTTGCACCTACCTGTAGTGCCTAAGGCTCTTGACTGCTAACCAGAAGGCTGGTGATTCAAACCCACCAGCCACTCCTCAGAAGGAAGGTTGGACAATCTACTTCCGTAGTGATACTGCCTTGGAAACCAAGGAGGGGTTGCTGTGAGTTAGGTCAGACTTGATGGCACATAACAACAATACCACCTTTAGGGAAAGAGATATAGGAAAGAAACCTGTGACAGAGAAAATAAGATCATGACATTGGGAGGCCTAATTTAAATGCAGGGCTATCCACTTCCTAGCCCAGTGACCCCCAGGCATGACACTTGACCTTTCAGCTTCTAATCTCTTTAATAAGGATAACTAAGGAGTTCTGGTGGTGTAGTGCCTAAGGCATTTGACTACTAACCAGAAGGCCAGTGGTTCAAACCCACCAGCCACTCCTCGAAGGAAGGTTGAGCAATCTACTTCCATACAGATACCTCCTCGGAAACCCAACTCGTTATGATCGAATTGACTCAATGGCAGTGAGTGTTAGAGTTTATGGCTACTTCAGAGGGATATGAGTTTATATATGACCAATGTTACCACGATTAGATTTTTTTCTAGCATTTTGAAACTAGCAGGAAATAAGTATTGAAGAAAAATTTGAAAACATTTTTAATATCTCATAAAATTTTAGACAAAAGTTAACTGAGTTATTTTGAACCTTCCCTCCAGTTTTTCTCCAGGAACAACTTGCTACTGATGTGCCTTCAGGACACAAAAGGAAACCATAGATATGTTTACTATGTGAACCTGTCAGAAAGTACTGTCTTGAGAACCATACAGCCTATCTTTTCTGTGTTATTGCCTCCCTATTTAGAGGTACTACTTATTTAGAGGTAGTACTTTTGTCAAGAATCATTTAAACTTCCTTCCTGGTCCTGAATAAAAATTTGATTTTAGGAAACAATTATTCACACTAGAGTGTAAATTAGAATACTCTTTTTGTTGTTGTTGTTTAGTTTTACTTTTAGCATGGTGAAAACATACACAAGAAGACATTCACTAACATAACAACTCCCATATTTACAGCTCAGGGACACTGATGACATTTTTCATGTTGTACCACCAACATTGCTATCCTTTTCGAAATATTCTACCACTATTAGCATAAACTCAATGCCCCCCAAACAAAAACTTCCCCCTTTCTGCCTCCCCCCTACCCCTGGTAACCACTAATAATCTTTGATTTCTAAATAAGTAAGTAAGTAAATAGATAAATAAATAAATAAATGTGGTTATGTGTCATCGAGTTGGCCCTGACTCATAGCGACCC
>NW_006921634.1:2680102-2701765 GCF_000298275.1 Orycteropus afer afer
TTTCCCTCCCATCCACTCCCATCCCTGGTAATCAACAAAGAGCTCCCTTCAGGTATAAACCTTTCCTTGACTTTTTACAATATTGTATCACTGAAACCTGTCCTGCACAGGCAACTCTGCTGATATTTGAAATACCAGTAGCATAGCTTCCAGCATCACAGCAACATGCAAGCCACCACAATATGACAAACTGACATACCAGTGGTGACTTATATGCCAGAAACAAAAATAAATAAATAAATCTTCTCTGATTAAATTATGCAGTGACAACCACAATGCAACTACCATAAGAAGAAAAATGAAAGAAAAAAAAAAAAACAACCCTTAAACTTGTTGCCATCAAGTTGATTCTAACTTAAGAATTATTGAACATAAATGCAATCAACTCTTGGTAAGCATGAATATCAGCATTCAGTATGCCATGGTCATTTAAAAAAAAAAAAAAAAAAAAAAACCACTGTCATCAAGTCAGTTCCAATTCATAGTGACCCCCATTGGGTTTCCAAGTAGATTTCCCAGTCTTGCTTCCACTGAGTAGCTGCTGGGTTTGAACCACCAACCTTCTGGTTAGCAGTCACATGCCTTAGGCACTGTGCTACCAGAGTTCCTACCATGGCCATAAGTCAGTATGTTTCCCTAGATGGTCAGAATCTGGTAAAAAGATAAATTGGTTTGGAATAGCATATTGGTAGGTACTGTTATTTTCCCTTCCCAATGTCCCATAAATCTGCACAGGAGCTGCTTGGTTCACTGATCTGAGTACAAGGAATTTGCAGTTCAGAAAGCTGAAATTATTTATGGGAGTAGATAGAGAAGCAGGTGAAAGTTCCTTAGTGGAAAGAAAGGAAAAAGGAATGGGGACTCAAAGAATTGGGTGAAGAGGAATTTTAGGAAGTTTAATGATGTGTTATACTGTGTATATTCCTTTTCTCAGTGGCCAAAACATCTCAACATTTTTCAAGACTTTTCAAAATGCTGTTGAGCTCCTTTGGTTTTGGTTTTGCCATTTTAAGTTGTTCCAGTTTTATTCAAGATATATTTTGTCAACAGTTACATTTTATCTTTTTACAATAAACAGGTGTAAACATGTCAGGTTCTCTTCACATTCAGACCTATACAAATGCTATTCCCTCTTCTTGGACAACTCTCCTCACTCATCTACTATCTAGTGCTGCTACAACAGAAATACCACAAGTGGATGGCTTTAATGAACATAAATTCATTTTCTCACAGTTTAAAAGTCTCTAAGTCTGAACTCAGGGCACTGTCTCTAAGAGACAGCTTTCTCTCTCTGTGTCTGCTCTAAGGGAAGCTCCTTGTCAATTTTTAGCTTCTATTCCTTAGTGATCTACACATAGGGTGATACCTACCTTCCCCCATCTCTGCCTGCTTGCTTTGTTGCTTGCTTAATTTGCTCTATTTATATCTCTAAAGAGATTGACTTAAAACACACCCTACACTAACACTGCCTCATTTACCTAACAAAGAGAATCCATTTTTCCAGGGACAAAATTCAAGCCATAATGCCTCCCTAGACTCACCAAAAAAATCAGTCTTACAGCAATCAATTCTGATTCATAATGACTGTATAGGACAGAGTACAAATGTGCCATGTGGTTTACAAAGCTGTAAATCTTTATGGAAACAGACTGCCACATCTTGCTCCTGCAGAGCAGCAAATGGGTTCAAACTTTCAACTTTTTGTTTAGCAGTTGAATGCTTTGACCACTACACCAGCAGGACTCCTTTAAGCTGATTAGCTCCTGCAGTTTCCTCAGACCTTGACTTAATCTTTGAAAAATTCTCCCCTATCACTCCCAATCCCCATCTCTCCCTCTGCCTCTGTCTCTGTCTCACTCTCTGTCTCACACACACATACACATACACAATCAGTGTTTGCTATCTTCCCATGTGCTTCAGAGTACCTCCTTGCCATCAGTACATTTGTTGGGCTGTGCTGTAATTGCCTAGAAAACTGTCCATGTTTCAATATCCTCCTCCTCCAAAAAATTTTATAATCTCCAAGGAGAGGGATTATCTTTCCCTATTCAATCATTTTATCACAAGAAACAAGAATAATGTCTGGCATACAGTAGATATTTAAAAAAATACTTGTTAAATGAATCAATGACTAACTGATTGAATAAATGAATGAAATACACTGCATTTCCATGTCCACCTCAAGAAGCCCTGGAGAAGTATTCACAACTGGACATGCTGATGACATGTATCAAATTTACCCAAGAACCTTTTTTCAATGACAAAGTCTGATCTTCTACCTCCTTCTCTACCACCAGACTATCCCTGCTCATAAAGCACAATTAATTTCCTGCAAGTCAGTGGGCATGAAAAGTTTGAAAAGACTACCAAAACAGATTGTCTGATACACCTGTCATTGAAACTTTCTGTTTAGAAAGAGAAAGAGCAATTCATAGAGGATGCAAAGATATCACTGAGGCACCAGGTCTTCAAAAGCCATGGTAGCTGCTCCCAGTCCAAATGGATCCTAAGAATAAAATCATATTTTAGTAGGCATGACTCTTCATTGGATTTTGTAATGTCAGTTTGCATGTTACACACATGGGTTTTATTTTCTCAAAGTTTTTGCTTTACTTGACATAGTTCACTATCCACGGGGTTCCTGTGAAAATGTTCATATTATAGCCATGATGTGTATTTGCTTGATGGCTAAATATTTCTTTGTTTTGCATTTCAGAAACTAAATTAAATATCTCATTTCTTTGTAATCTAAGTAATTAATAAAGAGTGTAGACATTAACAGCTGCAAGTAGCACACTGTGATTTTTTTCCCTCTATCATTGTCCAGTGTAAGTTTTTAAAATAAATAAGAGTCATTCATTATTTGCTCTAGCTTGGAGCTTTAATTTTAACAAGTGCAAGAGAAATAGGAAAGAAAGTAGTCCAGTTGTGAGTGTGGTTGTTTGCTTGTTGCCAATCCCTAGTTTAATGAGGACCTGCATTTTTGCAAGCAAGAGCATTTCAAGTTGATGGATAACTGAACCAGAGTATGCTGAGATGATACAATGTGTACCATAGGAAACAAGAAGATTTGTAGTAAGACAGTGAAACTTTCTGAACTAAATTGCCGGCTCTCAAAACTATCTGTGTATCCTGGAAATAGAAGCAAAATAAAGTCAGAAAGCAAAAGTACTGCCATAAAAAATCTAAAATTTGTGGCTCTTTGCACCATAGAAAAGTCCTGAATTCTCAGTATGTTCAACAGAATGCAGTGTGATTGATGTTATAAAGGAAGAGTGTATAACCATCTCCTTCCAGTGTGTCTCAACAAATCCTACTTATTCCAATGATGGTTCCATGGCCAGTGTCCTTACCCTCTCACTCTTATAAGTAAATCAGTTCTTCCAATCATTTTCTAAAGATTTCCTATCCAGGAGAATGACTACTGTGGGACTCCTTTTTTAAAAAGACCAAACTCACTGCCATCAAGTTAGTCTGGCTCCTAGCAACCCCTCCTTGGGTTTCCGAGGCAATATTACTATGGAAGTAGAGTGTCCAACCTTCCTTCTGAGGAGTGGCTGGTGGCTTTGAACTGCCAGTCTTCTAGTTAGCAGTCAAATATCTTAGGCACAATACCACCAGAGCTCCTGTGGGACTCCTTTAAGGAAGTAATTTTAATCTTGCTTGCTATGCTGGGTTATCTATTGATTTCTATCCAAAGAGAATATTCTCATGAATACTCCCATTAGAAAATTTCACACTGGTACACCATGTTAAGGGAAGCCATGAAGAAGTCAATTTTTCTACTGTCCTCTGCAAGCCAGTCTGAGCCTAGGAGATGTACATGTTCCTGTTAATCATTTCAGTGTCCAAATCCTCTTCAAACCAGTCTGAGCCTAGGAGAGTTACATGTTCATGTAACTCTATCATATCAGTGTCCAAATATGTCCTAATTCTTGCAGATTTTAAGTATTGGGATATTATTCCATAGAGGAGAACACAGAGGCCTAAAATCTGTCTTAATTCCAAATGACAGTTGCCTAATTTCCCATCTTATATTTACAAGAAACAATAGAGCAAGATAAAAAAAAAAAAAAAAAAAAAGGTAGAATTGAAGACTGCAATGACCCGAAAATACGAGAATTCCAATAAGACTGGAAAAGTGCTCTAATTTACACAAAGTGCCGAAACATTGATGTTAATATCAACCTCTTAAAGTAAAATAAAACCTCAACCCTGCAAATGTTACTGCTTTCTAAGGTTCAGGGAAGTTCAACACAAAACAGTAGATGCTCTTTAGAAATAAAAGAAATTGTAAATTAACACTGATTGATGAAGCTTTTTCCTTGCCTTAAAAATTGCTGAAGCTCCTCCCCTCAAGGAACTATAGTCGGCTTTCTGTCCTTCACTTGATGTGATGCTAATTATATACCTGTCAGCCTACCTACTCTATTTAGAAGGCAAGTTGCACATTTTCCAACAACCCACTACTTAGTTCTCTTCCAATTTTTAAATAGTGCTGACTGGTACTTTTTAATTAAGATTTGACAGTTGAAATTTGCATTCCAAAAGCACATTGAATTCTATGGAATTAGATTGCCTATTTTGTCCAACACACACACACATATATACACACATACACACTTACACACACTCCCCATAGTCGTTCCTAGGCAACTTCATTGAACTTAACAAATAGGTTTTCCTATTCCTGGGTCTTTGATAGCATAAATTTTTCAGACTACAGGCAATTTGGACTTTAAACCATTGTAAATTGGCATTTAGCAATCTGATGTTCTGTGATGTAGTATAATTTGGCATGGTAGGGAATTTGTGTCACTTTTAAAATACTTGTCCTTGTCCTATTTGTTATTAATTTAAATTAGCTACAAGCAAGGAATTTGTTACAGTTTACTAGCTTTAATCTCATAACCTTGTGGTTAATGCTGAGATTTTGATATTTATTAAGTGATAGAGACTACATAAATAGCTAAATATTTGGTTTATAGAAGAAAAACCGAGCGTTACAAAAATTACGTTAATACCAGTTGTTACTATTCATAATATTATTCATAATAAATTTTTGAAAAACATTTGTTCCATACAAAAACTTACTTTATTAAAATAAATGATTTTATTTTCTAAAATATTTTAATACCATACAAAAGAAATATTAGCAGGTAAATATAGTATTATCAGCTATGCTAATATCAGAAATGACTGTTTTAAAAGCCTATATAATTTACAAATATTTTTCATTGTATATAAAAATAATATAATGTTACATATAATATATACAGTGTTGCTATAAATGACAGAATTAAACCTATATAGGAGACTCATGTTTGTGTTGTTGTTGTTGTTGTTGTTATGTGCCGTCGAGTCAGCCCTGACTCATAGCGACCCCTCCTTGGGTTTCCGTGGCAGTATCACTATGGAAGTAGGATTGCCCAACCTTCCTTCCGAGGAGTGGCTGGTGGGTTTGAACCGCCAGCCTTCTGGTTAGCAGTCAAGTGCCTTAGCCACTATGCTACCAGAGCTCCTCATGTTTGTGTTAGTTACCCAAAAAAGGAGTTATTTCTCAATTATGTGTACTTCTATTTATTATGTCTTAGGGAATATGTATAAAAAGTACCTACATAATTAGTCAAAATAATTGATTTTGCAAAGTCCTTGAAGAGTGAGTTTATCTAATATGAACTTAGAAATATGTCTACCTTTGTGAGGCTCTCTAACCCTCAACAATAAGTTATTAGAAGCCTGTACATCATTAGAAAATTATTTGGAAATTTCTGAACTTAAACATGGAAACACTAAGTTAATGAAGAATGTGGTAAATAATCTTTAAGTTGACTTTAACTCTGTCTGCTGTGATAAAAGAGAGTTAATATTTTTAACACGATAGAGTTAATATTTTTAAACTAAGCTTGAGAATTAAGTAAGTCGTAACCTGCTCTCTAATCTCTAACCTTGGAGAAAAAACATAACAAACTCGTCTCGGACATACCATTGGTCCTTATCATGTCAAGGCAAGGTAAGAAAATCACATATAACCCTAAATTTCTGCTCACTCACTGAGAAAACACAGAGATGGAACTTCACTCTAAAGTCGGATTATATTTTAAAATTGTCACTGCCTGAGATGCTGTCTGCTGCTGCCTACTACCTCAGACCCTAGCTACATGGGACCTCCACTAAATGTGAGCCCTGATCAAGATTTCTACCCACACCACTAATTATAGGTGAACTCATGAAGTCTAAATATTTGGGCTCTAACCATTAACATAACTTTGTAATTATGATTGTTAATTCTGATTCTAAATGAATGTCTTGAGATCTTACTTGCGTGACTTGCAATGACTACCTTGCAATCAACTAAGTGAGCTTTCTACTTCTCAACTTATTTTAAAATGAAAATCTACAAGACAATCATTCACAGTAAGAAAAATGTGAATTAAGACTTTATTAATTGGCTTCTACTTCTGAAAACGATGGGATAAGCACACTACATTCTATCACTTTCATTGGTTACAAGAAAAACTGTAAATGGAATACAAATGGTAATATTTGAGGATTCTGAAAAGTAGTCAAAAGTATGATGCTTCTAAAGAGGAATGAAAATGTAGGTAAGAATGGTTCCCCATATATTTTCTACTTTCCACTTATGACATTGCCATGAGGGAGGCTCCCAGTCACAGGGCTCCATGGCAGCAGTCCAAGGACAAGTGGTTAAAAATGTTATAGAAAGTCCTATATTTCTAGCTAGGAGAACCAAGAAAAGAGAGCTCCACATGAACCTCTGAGTTTGTAGGGGAAGATTCCCAAGGGGAAATATCTAGAGAGGGGCATCCTCCTATTCTGTATGTAAACCCACATAAGTCCATGGATCACCAGTGAACCACACATGTGAAGACAGGTAAAGTAGAATAGCAGTTGTCGAGAACTGAACAAAGATTTCAACCATTACTCAAATTCCAGACTAACATTTGAGTGGCACAGGCAAGGACAGATCCAAATCATCATCGTAAAGACATTAAAAACCAAACTGAAATTGAAACTACCACTCACAAAAGAGAGATGGTACTTATGGCCTAAGGTTTGCCCACTAAGGTAAACAAAGTATTGGCACCCTCCAGAGCATTTTAAAAAGAAACAGAGTCTATACAGAATAATATTCAATGTGTCCAGAATAAAATTAAAATTTAAAAATTGACAAACACAGGACCAGAAAATGATCAATCTGCAAGAGAAAATCCTTCCAATCATGAGATAATACAAATAGGAACTTATAAGGCAAAAACTTCAGCCCATCAAATGAAGCAATGCTTTAGGAAGTGAGGATGAGCACACTTGAAATAATTAGAAAAATAGAAAGTCTCAGTGGAGAAATAAAAAAGATAAAAGAATAAAATGAATATGTAGGCATTAAAACGTATTGTTTCTGAAATTTATTTAAATAAAATAATGGGAAGGGTTTATAGCAGAATGGAAACAATAGAAGAACAGCCTGAGAACTTGAAGGCAGGTGTTAGGAATGATTTAATCTGAACATTAGAGAGAATATTTGAAAAATAAAGAAATAAAGCAAAGGAACTGGGAGACTGTGCCATTAATGTCACAGAAGAAAAGTAGAAAAAAATGGTGCAGAAAAAAAAAAAAAAAGTTCGAAGAAATGACATTTAAAACTTCCCAAAGTTAGTGAAACACCTAAATTTAAAGACTCAAGAAGTCCAACACATGCACAACTGGATAAAATCAAAGAAAAGGTTGCTCAAATATTTCATTTTTAAACTGCAGACACAATACCATTAGAGGAAAACAAAGTGAATACTAATGGATTTCTCACCACAAAACCTGGAGGTTGAAGAGAGTGAACAAATAGCATCTTTAAAATGTTCAAACAATGTAATTATCAACTTTGAATTCTATATCTAGAGAAAATATCCTTTGGGAATAAAGACAACACAAAGACATCCTCAAATGAAAGATAATTAAGAAAACTTCTTAATTTTCAACAGACTAGCTCTAAAAAAATGCTAAAGGAAGTTTTCAGATTGAAGGAAAATCATATAAGAAGGAAACCGGGAATATCAAGAATGAAAGAATAGAAATGCTAAATATCTGGAAAAAAAATGAAGATATGTTTTGTGCCTCTTAAATTCATTAAAATACGTGTAATTGAAAAAAGGAAAAATTCTACCATTTTCTGCTGAGATTTTCAAGGTATGCAGATGCAATATATATGTTAACTACAACCAAAGGAGAGAGTGTGGAAAGAACTACAGTATTGTAAGCCATCTACATTTTATTGGTAAAATGTTAATTCTAAATAGACTATGAAAATTTAGATATGTCCAATATAGTTTCAGATCACTGAGAAAACAAACAATGCAATAGTCTAAAACCAACAGATAAAATGAAATGTAATACTAAGAAATAATCATTAATAAAGAAATCAAGAAAAGGGAAATAGAAAAACAAAAACCAAAGAGGGCAAACAGCAAAAAAGTTAAAGCATATCAATAACTAAATTCAATGTAAAGATATAAACATAGCAATTAATATAAGTATTTCCTTAGATTTAAAAATAACACCTACTGTCATACATGTCATAAAAATAATACAAAAAAAAAGTTAGATTGGCTAAATTATCAGAAAAAATAGACTTCAGAATAAGAAATTATGTTGCATATTAATAAAAATTTTCATTCATTATGAAGATAAGTCCATGAACCTACAACAGAACTTCAAAATATGTGAAGCAAAAAAAAAAAACCAAAAGAACTCAAAATGGAATAGAAGAATCCTTAATTACAAAAGGAGACTTCAACACTCATTTCTCAGTAATAGATTGAGCAGGTAGATAGAGTATCAGTACTATCAACCAAATTGACCTAATTAATGTTTATAGAACAATCCACTTGCTTTGTGTTTTCAACTGCACCTCGAATGTTTACACAGATGGACAATATTCTGGGTTATAATACAAACCTTAACAAATTTAAAATCTTTGAAATTATGCAAAGTACATTCTCTGACTATGACAGAATTTAAAAATTTAGAAATCTGTAACAGAAAGATATCAGAAAACTGCCTATATATTTGGAAATAATGAGACATACGTCTAAATAACCAATTGACAAAAAGGAAGTCTCCAAGGTAGTTAGAAAATATTTTGCACTGAACAAAAATTAAAAATACAATATATTAAAATTTGTAGAATTCAACTAAAGTAGTGATTAAGGGAAAATCTATAGCATTAAATGTTTAAAGTAGATTTTTAAAAGTTCTTAAATCAATAGTCCTCTTTTAAGAAACTAGACATACTGAAACAATTTTATATTCATAGGGAGCTCTGGTAGCATAGTGGCTAAAGCACTTGACTGCTAACCAGAAGGCTGGCGGTTCAAACCCACCAGCCACTCCTCGGAAGGAAGGTTGGGCAATCCTACTTCCGTAGTGATACTGCCTCGGAAACCCAAGGAAGGGTCGCTATGAGTCGGGGCCGACTCGACGGCACATAACAACAACAACAACAACATGCTAACAAAACAAACAAAAAAATTATCTGTTATCTTATAAAAGAACAAACTCAAAGTAGATCATAGATGTAAATGTAAAACTTAACATCTCAAATATCCAGAATAAAACTTTATGACCTTGGGTTAAGCATATATTTCCTGGGTATGATACCAAAATCACAATTCATGAAAGGAAAAGAATTGTATAAGGTGAACTTCATCACAACTAAAAAGTTCTCTGTGATAACATCATGCTGAGAATAAACAGGAAAGTTACAAATTATGAGAAATATTTTCAAAACACATATCTGACAAAGGACTTTTATCTAGAATATATGAAAAGCATTGAATATCATTGATAAGAAAACAATAAAATAAATGAAAAATATTTGAGCACACACTTCCTCAAAAAGTTAAATGGATGGCAAATACATATGATAGCAAATAAGCACATGTAAAGATGTTGGCCATCATTGTCATTTAGCAAAGCATATTAAATGTATAGGGAAACGTCACTCCACACCTATTACAATGTGTATGTGTGTTGTGTGCCGTCGAGTCAGACCCAACTCATAGCGACCCCTCCTTGGGTTTCCGAGGAGGCAGTATCACTACAGAAGTAGATTGCCCCATCTTCCTTCCGAGGAGTGACTAGTGGATTTGAACTGCCAGCCTTCTGGTTAGCAGTCAAGTGCCTTAGGCACTAAGCTACCAGAGCTCCTACCTATTACAATAGATATTAAAAATAATAATAATAACTTGACAATATGAAATTCTGGGGAAATACACCGACTCAATGGCAAATAACAACAACAACAACAACAACAATCTCTCATACATTCCTAATGCTAATACAAAATGCTATATATAGCCACTTTGAAAAACAGTTAAACTTATGCTCATCATAGGATACAGGATTTTTACTCCTGAATATTTATATGAGAGAAATTACATTTACAGGAATGTTTATCATGACCTTATTGGTAATCAACAAAAAATTGGGAATAAAACAAATATTGGAAATAACACAAATATGCTAAATGTGGTACAGTAAGTATTCAACAACAACAGGCAAGGAACCACTGATATAGATAACAACATGGATGAATCTCAAATGCACTGTGGTGAGTAAAAGGGAGCTCTGGTAGCATAGTGCCTAAGGCACTTGACTGCTAACCAGAAGGCTGGCAGTTCAAATCCACCAACCACTCCCTGGGAGGAAGGTTGGGCAATCTACTTTCGTAGTGATACTGCTTCGGAAACCCAAGGAGGGGTTGCTATGGGCCGGATCTGACTCTACGGCAATGGTTGGCTTTAAGTAAAAAAAGCCAGACTCAAAGACTCCACTTATATAATATCTGCAAAAGGGAAATTTATAGCAACAAAAAGATCTGTATTTACCAGAGGTTTGGGTTTATCATAGGGGTTGACTCAAAGGCGTATCGCGAGAGTTGTGGTAGCTACGCGATGTGATAAATTTGCCAAAACTTAAGAGAATTTACACCCACAATATTTTCATCATATATGTTATTATATAATAACAATCAGACAAACAGCCCTGCTTGCTGAAAGTGAAGATGCCTTGAAGCACTTACTGATGAAGATAGAGAATATAGTCTGCAGTATGGATTATACCTCAAGATAAAGGAAAAAAAAATTCTCACAACTGGACCACTAAGGAACATCACAACAAATGGAGAAAAGATTGAGGTTGTCAAAGATTTAGTATTACTTGGATCCACAATCAACACCAGTGGAGGCAGCAGTCAAGAAATCAGACATCATATTGCACTCAGCAAATGTGCCACAAAAGACCTCATTAAAGTCTTTGCTGAAGAGCAAAGATGTCACTTTGAAGACTAAAGTGCACCTAATACAAACATAGTATTTTCAATCACCTCATATGCATGTGAAAGCTGGACAATGAATAAGGAAGATCAAAGAAGATTGAGACTTTTGAGTTGTGGTGTTGGCGAAGAATATTGAAAGTACCATGGACTGCCAGAAATATGAACAAATCTGTCCTGGAAGAAGTGTAGCCAGAATCCTCCTTGGAGGTGAAGATGGCCAGACTCCATCTCACCTACTTTGGTCATATTGTCAGAAGAGACCATTCCCTGGAGAAGGATATCATGCTTGGTAAAGTGGAGAATCAGTGAAAAGGGGGCAGACCCTCAAAGAGATGGATTGACACAGTGGTGGCAGTGATGGGCTCAGGTACATCAAGGACTCTGTGGACTCACAGGACCAGGCAGTGTTTCATTCTATTTTACATGGGGTTGCTATGAGTCAGAGCCAAGTCAGTGGCACCTAACAACAGCACCCAAAAGGTGCAAATATTACATTTCAAAATAAAATAATGAATAAAATATATTACAATGAAAAACATATCAATGATGGAATCTCTCATCCAGATATTACAATTAATTGATGTGGGGGTGGTGACAAAGTATAAGGTTTTCTTGTTTTGTTTTTTAACTCTGATCCCTTTTGATTTTCAAAAGAACACTGAATTTAATTCTTCTTTAACAGAGGCAGGTTGAAATGCCAAAAGGTTTAGGAAGGTGAATGCCTGGAGCACTAGAAAGATCACTGAATGAGAAGTCAGTGTGTATAGTTCTGATTCTGTCATCTATTTGCTGTCAGTTCTTGGGCAAATAATATGGCAGCTGTGTAGTGTACTTGCTCTGTTTATGAGTGCTTTGACTAGTGAGCTATATACTTGCTTCCATCTCTAATAGTCTAGGAGGTAAAATCTCAAGATTTTACTTCCAAATTGGCCCTTAGTTTGCTATACCAAACAAACCAAATGCACTGCCATCAAGTTGGATGTGACTCATAGCAACCCCTCCTTGGGTTTCCAAGGTGCTATCACTATGGAAGTGATTTTTGAGAAGTGGCTGGTGGGTTTGAACTGCCAGCCTTCTGGTTAGCAGTCAAATGCCTTAGGCACTATGCCACCAGAGCCCCTAGTTTACTTTTGGAGATTTTAAAACAGATTTTAAAACATTTTAAAATGTTGACTCTTCAGCTCCTCAAATCCTCCACCTGTTAAACTGAGAGAAAGTAATGGGATAAAAGAACAGCATCAAAGAGCAGATACACTCCCTCTGCTTGTGATCTTGCCAGCCCATAAAACAGAAACATCCATTCTCTGGGACATAATCCATAGTAGCCCTATATTCTCTCTGCTTTTCTCTGACTTCTTTCCGTAGGAACAGAAATGATTCATTGGATTTCTATGTGGTAAAAGCCTTGGTGATACAGTGGTTAAGCACTCAGTTAATAACCAAAAATGGGCAGTTTGAGCCCACAATATCCAGGGTAGAAACATGTGGCAGTCTGTTTCCATAAAGATTACAGCTTTGGAAATGGTATGGGGAGGTTCTACCGTGTCCTATAGGGTCACTATGTGTCAGAATCAGCTTGATGACAACAGGCTTTTTGTCTTTTATATAGAAAGAAACTGTGACAAAGTCATCACCATTTCTTTGCTGGGGGAGATTAACATGGTAAAGGTCACTAGCAGAGGGGAAGCTTCCTCTCATAGGATTTTTGTACTCATCTGCATGTGCAGCAGACCACAGTCCTCTTCTCAGTAGGCTGCTGACCAACCTCTCCCCACATGCTGGTGTCAAGTTCCAGGCTGAGGGAGGAGGTCGGGAACTATGAGGAAGCCCATTTTCATCACAGAGAGTTGTTGTTGTTGTTGTTGTTGTTGTTATGTGCCATCAAGTCGGACCCAACTCATAGTGACCCCTCCTTGAGTTTCCGAGGCTATATCACTACAGAAGTAGATTGCCCAACCTTCCTTGCAAGGAGTGGCTGGTCGGTTTGAACCACTAGCCTTCTGGTTAGCAGTCAAGTGCCTTAGGCACTATAGAGTGGTGGGCTTTAAATGTTTGGTAAGGAACTTTTGGGAAGGGGGGTAGCAATTATTTCCAAAGAGTAAGTACTCCCACTAGGGATAATTTCAAGCTACCAATGTGATGTCACTGAACATGAAGTTGAGAGAAGATGCATGTAATTCTCTTTTATGAATCAGTACCAGTCAACTCCAGTACACCATCACCACAGATCCAAGTTGTGTAGTTAAATCAAGTTTTACAAGCAATACAGCTGATATTTGAAAGCAAATTACACCAGGATACCGTTTCTTATCAATCAGATTAATAAAAATTAATCTCCAAAAAAAAAAAAGAAACCTAGGTTCCTATATTATTAAAGTAGTCTTCCTCACTGAGATTCCAAATCTCTTAAAGAAATTTCCTATCACTTCTGGAATATGAGTGCTTCTCACTGTGTATTTTCCTATGAGTCTATTCCATGTGAAAATTTTCTTCTCCATGGCTATAATATTTACATATTTGAAATGTAATTTATTTCTTAAACATTCATTTCTTGCTTGGTACTTATTACCTGTGACTATAACTCAAACCCCAAAACACCAAACTCACTGTTGTTGAGTCAGATCAGACTCATAGTGACCCCTCCTTGGGTTTTCAAGGCAGTATCACTATGAAAGTAGATTGTCTGAGCTTCCTTCTGAGGAGTGGCTGGGTTTGAACCACCAGCCTTCTGGTTAGCAGTCAAATGCCTTAGATTTTTCATAATTGTACATTGGAGTATTTAGATTCCCATGGTAATATTTTAATAGTGAAAATAAGATTTAAGAGTTAAATATTAATAAAATTTTATTTATAATTACTGAGGAATGTAATTTTGTGGGACTTTTTAAGAATCGGAATATTGTTCTTTTTGCTTTGCATTTATGTATACAAATTACTCTTACACTCTTTTCTCTACCCTATTTTTATATGTTGATTTCTAAGTGCCATCAAAAGAGAAGTGTAAAAGCAATAATTCAAACAACACCACATTGGGAAAATATATGCTGATGATTATAAATTGCATAGAAATTACATTGACTATAGTTTCTCAGTGATTCTTTCAGACCCACTACATGAGAATTTTGTCACTATTCTTATTAATAAGAAAGATTGTCTTAACCACTAGTTTTTATTTGAAACTGCGAATTTGCTTTATTACAGACTACTTTACATGAAATATTAAACTGATATTCATTGCCCTATAATGTAATCAAGTTTCTTTTAGAAAGTTTTCTTTTTTAAAAAATATATAAACTCTGTGACACTAGACACTTCAAAACCCCCAGACATAAACTATCTTTGGTAGATCCAAGGCTATGCTTTGGGGATAAGAATATGCCTTGACCTCTTGCTGTCTCTTGTGATAAATGGAGGACTTTGTGTACCATACTGTTATCTTGAGCACAACTCTGTTTTCAGAATCTCTAAATCCCTGGATTATTTTTAAAGTATCAAGAAGGCTGAAACGCAAAACCTTTGAAATAGTCCTCTGAGGGATAAGTCCTATATACCTCTAGTGGCCCATACAATAATCACTCCTCTGCTCTTCAGGGCTCTCTAGAAATAGAATCATCATCATAACAACGCCTCTAAGATCAGGAGCACAGAGCAGGAAAAGGAGCCATGAATACAGAGCTCAAGGGGCTCTCACTGACAGCTCCTATAACTCTGTTTCACTGTCCCAACCTGCAGGCTTGCAACAGCTGTTTTGGTTCTTCTGCTGGAAACACAGAGCACCAGTCTGATTCCCAGTGGCATCTTTTCAGAGCCTGATGTTCATGTTTGCTCCACGGTCTGAGCAATAGGATCATTAAAACCCATTAGAGGCCAACTAGTCAGAGTTCTCAGCAGACCAGAATTTCTCCACTGCATATGGAGGATAAACACATCAGAAGAAGCATTTGCCAGGGCTTGACTGATGGAAATTGTACTATTCAAGACACTAATTGGGGTCAAATTTTTCCAAGAATCATCAGTGACCTAGGACAAAAGTCTTCGGGCTTGGATTCAGAAGAGCAAGCATCAAATTAACTCAGGCCAGAGCTCTGGTAGTGTAGTGCCTAAGGCACTTGACTGCTAACCAGAAAGCTGGTGGTTCAAATGCACCAGCCACTCCTCAGAAGGAAGGTTGGGCAATCTACTTCTGCCTCAGAAACTCAAGGAGGGGCAGCTATGAGTCGGGTGCAACTCAATGGCAAAATAACAACAACAACAGAGTGACTTTAGGCAAACTACTTAACATTTTGAAAAAACAATTATAATCATCAACAATGAGAAGGTAAAAAAAAAAAATCCTCAACTGGCAAGTTTGTTGTGAGAATCACATAAGATAAAAGTCAGTATACTTATTACATTGTTTGTTAATGTGTATAGAGACAATAAAATAAAAGTATATGTTTATTTAACAAACACTTTTAAATATATTTAGTAGCTTAGAGGAAGAGGAGATTCAAAAGGAGTGGACTCAAGGATGCAATACTCTGCTGGATGGTGAAGGGTAGAAGGCAAGGCAGAAGGATAGAAGGCAAGGCAGATCTCCCTGTGGTCTGTCTTCTCAGAGAAAAAGGGGTATTTAATAGAAGTGAGTGAGTGAGTGAGTGAGTGTGTGTGTGTGTGTGTGTGTGGAAGGGAGGGGGTACACATACATAAGAATGAAAATAATTAAAATTCTTTCTATCATTGGGCACCTACATCTGCCTGGCCCTACATAAGTATTCCAAGTGCATCTTCTCATCCTCACCACAGCTCTAAGAGATAAGTATAGTTAAGCAACTTTTCTAGAAGGATAGATTGATTTCTGGAGAAAATAACTTTCCTAAGTTATCATCTCATTATATGGCAGAGCTGAAGCAAATCTCAGTAAAGTCTGTGGTTTGTTTGCTAGTAGGTGAGTGAGACTGTTGACACAAGATAATAGAGGTACTTTATATAGGTTTAAAAGACACCTTTGCATGGTTCATGAAACAGTACTTAATTCAAAGGAATAGAATCAGCTATAGGCTTTAATAATAACAGCTGGAGTTTTGAATGCTTTCCACATGTGAGACACTGTGCTGAGCACTTGACATAAGTTCTCTCATTTAATCCTCACAAACCCACTGTATCTTTGTAGCCACATAAAGCTAATGTGTGAGACCAGGAAATGCACCACCCGGATCTCCCTTCTACGAAGGACTTGCTGCCCAGATGCGGGGAGTACAGTCATTGGGCAGTCTCAAGCTATCAACTTTCGGCCAGCCCAACTACAGACAGCCTTGCAGCCTAAGTATACCCTCTCCCAAGGACAGTTTACATTCATTGGCTGAGTGAAAAGAGTGCCTGTATTTCTGTCATACATGGGGCACTCTGATGCTCTGGCATCCTTTGGATTGCCTGAGCCTTTTTTGGGCTTCTGTGCCAGTTTGATGTCTCCTCTTATCCAAATCTTCCTTTCACAGGTGTTGATCCCTACTCAACATCTTGCACTCCAAACTTTGACACAGTATCTGCTTTCATAAAGCCCAAAATGTAATAAGTACAATACTAATTTTTTTAAAATTATATTTGTAAGTGCCTTTATAAGTTATAGAAGAAAATCTGTTTTATAGTTTGTTGTTGTTGTTGTTATGTGCCTTCGAGTCGGACCCGACTCATAGCGACCCCTACTTGGGTTTCCGAGGCAGTATCACTACGGAAGTAGATTGCCCCATCTTCCTTCCGAGGAGTGGCTGGTGGGTTTGAACCACCAGCCTTCTGGTTAGCGGTCAAGTGCCTTAGGCGCTATGCTACCAGAGCTCCTGTTTTATAGTTTATCTCACCTCATTTGGAAAATGTAATTTTATTATTCCAATTCAGTGGCAAATTAGTTTAATAGGTTGTCTCTGAATGAGGATGGAAAGACTGTCTTGCTTAGTTTGGACAAGTTATCAGGAGGGACCAATAGCTGGAGAAGGACATTATGCTTAATAAAGTGGAAGGTCAGCAAAAAGGGGAAGACCCTCAATGAGATGGACAGACATAGTGGCTGCGACAATGGGCTCAAGCACAGCAATGATTATGAGGATGGCACAGGACCTGGTGGGGTTTCTGTCTAAACTAATTCGAAGGCACCTAATAACAACAAGTAGCTACAACGATGGACTCTAACATAGCAATAACTGTGAGATGGTGCAGGATCAGACAATATATTGTTCTATTATATGCAAGGATGCTATGAATTGGAATCAACTCAAGGACACTTAACAACAATGACAGTATCAATTCAATTTGATTGATCTCAAGATGCATTCATTAAGAACCTTTTACATATAAAAGCATATGCTAGACACTGGGGATACAAAGACAAATCAAAGCTGTCATTGAGAATATATCAGCAAACAGAGTGAAAAGTGAAGTATTTAAAAATCATGTGAAGAACTTAGTAAAAGAATTCTGGAGAAGGTGAAGGAATCCCCAGGTCCACCACAGGTGGTGTGGGTTTTAATGAATTAGTAGGAATAAATAAATAAATACATAAGTAAATTAAAATATTATCACTTAGGTTAAGACTAAACATGAATCATTGAAATAAATGTGTTCATTTTAAGGGATTATTATGAAAGAGAAAGTACTTTTTTAGCATATATACATTTTGATATATTTAGGTACCTTTAACATTTCCATTGATGTAGTATCTAAGGCATTTGACTGCTAACAACCAGAAGACTGGCAGTTCAAACCCATCAGCCACTCCTCAGAAAGAAGGTTGGGCAATCTACTTCCAAAGAGATACCACCTCAGAAGCCCAATGAGGGGTCGCTATGAGTCGGAACCAGCTAGACAGAATGAGTTTGGGGTTTGTTTTGGTAACATTTCCATTAAAGTGTATATTATACTATTTCCTATTTGTTAACTATCACACTTTAATATTTTTCAAGCTATAGTCTAGTTTGTTGTACCATACTCTGGTTAGTCTTCCCAGTGAAATTATAATAAAGTTAGTTGGGGCATATCCTCATTACGAAGAGTTATAAGTATGAGCAAGAGAACTATATTAAAGAAGATAGAGCTAGGCTGACCCTTAGTAGCTATCATCACATTCCACTGTGCTATTGAGAGCTTGGAGAATGGCACCATGATCCATTCTACCATTAGTTAAAATTCCACTTTAAAAATAAGTTATTCAGATTCTGTGAACAATGATAGCCCTTAACCTCTGATCATTCCCACTGCATCTTTGCTGCTATAACTTTTTCATCTCTCTTCCTACTTCCTTAATAAATATCTATCTTAGTGAAAGAAGCTTGCTTTTAGAATTACACATCTTTCAGGTTGGACGGGAGAAGATTGAAATCTCAACTTTGACACTCCATCTCTTCTATCCCAGCCTCCTATTCTCAAAATTATTATTGCATCTTCTGTTCTTGGAAGACTGTACTGACAGTAGTTTTATGACCCAGGATTTTTCAATTTCTTTTCCAAAACCAACCTCATCTTAAGTTCCAAAATTTATGAGCATAGGAGATGACATATGGGATTAAACTCTTGATAGATTTCAAACAGCGACCTGCATTTGGCAATAGCAAAGACTTGCTGTCAGGAGGAAATGTGGGGAAAACATGCTCTCACTTGTGCAACTGGGTAACTTGTTTCCTTTTCAAGCTATCCTCTTAGACCCTTCCAATCCCTCATCCTTCACCACCCTCCACTCAAACTATCACCAACCCTGGTGAACAGTTTATACTCTGACGTACCTTTGCTTACCTCATTTGAATAGCTTGACATGTTAGGAATTAGTAAAACATAAAATTTATGAAATTGTCACAAAAGTTGAGAGTGACCAAAACAAAATAAAACCAAGTATTTTGGATTGTTCAAGTTGACTAACTGGCCAGGTATTGCTCTGTTTGTTTTGTTGTTTATGTTTGTTTGTTTATTTTGTTTGTTTACCTGTTTTGTTTTGTTTTGTTTTGTTTTTGAGTTCTGGTGGTATAGAGGTTAAAGCATTCAGCTGCTAACTAATAGGGTGATAGTTCAAACCCACCAGCTGCTTCCTGAGAGAAAAATGAGACAATCTACTTCCATCAAGACTGACAGCCTTGGAAGCCTGATGGGACAGTTCTACTCTGTTCAATAGGGTCACTGTAAGTTAGAATCACATCAGTGACATGGATTTGGGTTTTTGTTTTTTAGATATTTTATTATTTGAAGAACCATTTTTGTTCACCTGTATACTCCACCAAGCATCCTTTCTAGGCTCAGTTCTGGCAAAGACTAATTGTGCTGTTTTTCTTAATTTTGCTTCATTGATTTTATCTTGGAGATGCCATGTCTTCTTTTCTTTCCATGGTAAATAATTCTCATTTGGTCCATTTCTCATTGCCTTTGTAGCATAATTTCTCTAAGCATATTCATTACCTTTGTCTGTAATTTATCCAGTTTTCCTGACTGCTTCAGAAGAACTTCACTCACCAATTGAGTCTGAAGACTGATAAAATCATGTGAAAAAAACAATAGTGTAAGGAAATATTTTATCTAGTATTTAGGAGATTATTTTATGTTATAATCATTTTAACTCATATATTATACTTTAAGCATTTATAAACATTTTTGCAGCTATTGTTGTGTGCTGTCAAGTTAATTCTGACTCAAAGTGACCCTGTACAATAGAGTAGAACTGCCCCAAAGTGTTTCCTAGACTGTAATCCTTACAGGAGTAGATCACCACGTTTAGTCTCCTACTAAACTGCTGTTGTGCTCGAACCACTGAACTTCCAGTTCTCAGTCTGACTGATTAGTTGGAGTTACAATGACCAATTTTTTATTGTGTGTGTGTGTGTGTGTGGGGGTGCTCACAGGCACCTAAAACATTCACTCAGTTTTTAAGTCACTTCTCCCTCTCAGTGTTAAATATGAGATAATTTATTTATCTAGATACATTCTCCATTCATTTAATTATTTATTTAGTACAGTACAAATTTTCTCTAAGATTTTGGTACTTTTATACTGTAGCTGGAATTTATTTTCTCTGCTATTGTATCACTTCAATTACACAAATCCATGTTTTTCATATCATTGTTAGAATTGGGCAATTAGAATACCAGAACTAAATCCAACAAGTTTAAATGCATATAGATAGCCACAGTACGTTTTAGAGATTGGTTCCTATTCAGCTTGGCGAGGCATGCAGATTTTAGGTCTGAACCTCATACCTTTAATATTTTTCCTTCTGTAATGTAGCTCAGAGACAATCTATTCCCTTGGTTAGGTAAGAAAGCTTTTCTTTAAGAGATTCTTAGTTTGTTGTATTTTGGTTAGATATTACAGAATTTTTTTTAACCATTGAAATTCAATAATTCCATCTTTACATATCTAGGTATTTGTTGTTTTAATAAACATAGAAGCTTGCTTTATCTGTAGATTAACTTTTTCAGTTTAGCTAGTTTTTTCTAGCTGCTATATTTATGTTAGGAGCTCTGGTAGCATAGTGCCTAAGGCACTTTGCTAACCAGAAGGCTGGCGGTTCAAACCCACCAGCCACTCCTCGGAAGGAAGGTTGGGCAATCCTACTTCCGTAGTGATACTGCCTCGGAAACCCAAGGAGGGGTCACTATGAGTCGGGGCCAACTCGATGGCACATAACAACAACAACAACAACAACATATTTATGTTCAGTTCAGTTCTAGCTTTTAGGAGATTATTGTATACTATAACCATTTTAAGCCTTACATAATATTTTTAACATGTATAAATATTTTTGTTGAAGGTCTTATTGTGTGCCATTCAGTTGACTCTAACTCATAGTAACTTATCTTAGTTATCTAGTGCTACTGTAGCAGAAATAACACAAATGGATCATTTTAACAAACAGAAATGTATTCTCTCACAGCTTAGGAGGCTGGGAGTCTGAGTTTAGAGCACTGGCTCTAGGGGAAGTCTTTCTCTCTGCGTGTCTCTTGGTTTTAGGAGGATCCCAGTTCAGGGACCCTCGATCCAAAGATGCACTCCACTTCAGGCTACTCTACTTGGTGAGAGTAGGTCTCCCTTCCTCTGCTTGCTTCTTTCTCATTTTATCGCTTGTAAGATAAAAAGGTGTTTCACCCCACACCTCAGGGAAACTTCCCTTGCTTGGTTCCTAGTGCTCTTACAACTGATGTGTTTATCACACATCATGGAGAACCATTACATAACTGCCACATTGCACCACTACACAACTGCCAAACCTCTGAGATTCATGGCGCACCCAAGTTGACATGTATTTTGGGGGACACTATTCAATCCATGACATGACTTTATAGGACAGGGTAGAACTAGAT
>NW_006921634.1:2702250-2704171 GCF_000298275.1 Orycteropus afer afer
CTATGATTTTGAGTTTTGTGCCACATTGTTGTCTGACTCTATTCAGGATCTGCTGCACTGATCCCCCTCCTAGTGATTGGCAGTGATAACCAAGCACATCTAGTTCTTCCAGTCTTGTGGTCACATAAGCTGAGGATCACATGGTCTGCTAGTGCCTTGGACTGTTTCCAGGTGTCTTTTGTTTTCTTCATTCTTCTTTGCTATGGACAAGGAGAGACCCATCGTTGCATTTAGATGGCCGCTTACATGCTTTTAAGATCTCAGTCATTACTCACCAAAGTAGGATGTAGAACAATGTTTTTGTGTTGTATGTTATGCTAATTGAGCTTGATGTTCCCTGTGACCACTGTTCCAAGCCCACAAGTCCAACTGCTCACTCCATCATGGTAACGGGCTATGGCTGAGACAATTTTTAATTGTTGATTTCAATATCTGGAAGACTTTTTTTGGCTTTATGTGGTCTATATTCTACTAGCTTTAGGTTTTGACATCTGCTGTAGAACAATTTCTTTGAAGCATATTTTTAAAGTTTGATCGTGCAGTATGTTGTCATATCATCCTCTTTATTTTTACTTCTCTTGAGAATAAAAACTGATTTTCTAAACATTCCTATTTTGTGAAATGTTAAAAAATATGCTCTCCCATATTCTTATACTTTTCTTTAGTGTTGTTGTTATGTTGTTAGGTGCTGCTAAGTAGGCTTTGACTCACAAACACCCTATGTACAACAGAATGAAAAACTACCTGGTCTTGTACCATCTTCACAATCCTTGCCATACCTGAGGCCATCTTCATCCTAGCCACTGTCTCAATCCATTCTCATTGAGGGTCTCCCCCTTTTTTGCTGGCTCTCCAATTTAGCAAGCATGATATCCTTCTCCAGGGAATGGTCTCTTCTGACAAAATGACCAAAAGAGGTGAGTGAAGTCTGGACATTCTTGCTTCCAAGGAGCATTCCCGCTGCACTTCCTCCAGGACAGATATTTTCATCCTTCTGGCAGTCCATGGTACTTTCAGCATTCTTTGCCAATACCATAATTCTTTAGTGTAGCAACATTATTTTTCTATTGATCCCATTTTTGTTTCCTATTTACTCATTGTTGAACAAGGATAGGTCTAACAAATCTGCTGCAATATTGGATTCTCAGCAGATCCCTTCCCCTATGCCTTAAACAGCATTTGGCATTTCCTTTGAAAAATGAAACTATGGTGGCAGCTGATGAAGGTCTGTAATACCAGTTTAGTCACTCACTAGCCTCATGTTAGTAGGAAAACACAATATTTTGTTTCTATGAATGTTTTTC
Organism: Orycteropus afer afer; assembly: GCF_000298275.1. Classification (NCBI taxonomy): domain Eukaryota; kingdom Metazoa; phylum Chordata; class Mammalia; order Tubulidentata; family Orycteropodidae; genus Orycteropus; species Orycteropus afer. The sequence continues at coordinate 2,703,555 of NW_006921634.1, forward strand.
TTTGTTTACTGCAACCACTGAATAAGGCCCTTGTCTTCCCACTTTACTTTTCTTTAAGCATGTTGTTGTTAGAAGCCCTTAAGACTGTGCTAATTCATAGCAACCCCATGTACAACTGAACGAAACACTGCTGGGTCATGTGTCATCCTCACAATCCTTGCTATACCTGAGCCCATCATTGCATCCCCCATGTCAATCCACCTCTTTGAGCATCTTCCCATTTTGGCTGACCCTCTACTTTATCTTTTTCCAGGGAGTGATCCCTTCAGACAACCAAAGTAGGTAAGGTGAAGTCTAGCCATTCTTGCTACAAAAGATCATTCCGGATGCACTTCCTCTAGGACAGATTTGTTAGTTCTTCTGGTGGTCCATAGTACATTCCTTACTCTTCACCAGGACAACAGCTCAAAGACATCAACTACTCTTTGGTCTTCCTTATTCATTGTTCAGCTTTCACATGCATATGAGGCAATTGAAAATACCATGGATTGGGTTAGGTGCACCTTAGTCATCAAAGAGACATCTTTGTTCTTCAGCACTTTGAAGTGGTCCTTCACAGCAGATTTGTCCAGTGCAATAAGTCATCTGATTTCTTGACTGATACTTCCATGGATGTT
>NW_006921634.1:2704416-2728515 GCF_000298275.1 Orycteropus afer afer
TCTTCCTCCAATTCTAATGCTACATTCTTCTTCATATAGTTCCATTTCTTGGATTACTTGCTCAGCATAGAGATTGAATAAGTATAGTGGAAGGACAAAATCTTGATTCACTCCCTTTCTAATTTTAAACCATGCAGTATCCCCTTGATCTGTTTCAATACCCACCTCCTGGTCCACTTACAGGCTCCTCATGAGCACAATTAAGTGTTCCGGAATTCCCATTCTTCTCAATGTTATCTGTAATTTGTTGTGATGCACACAGTCAAATGTTTTTGCATAGTCTATAAAACACAAGGAAACATTTTTTTCTGGTATTCTTTGCTTTCAACCAAGATCCATCTGACATCAGTAATGATATCCCTCATTCTACTTCCTCTTCTGATTCTAGCTTGCCTTTTTGGAAGTTCCCAATCCATATACTGCTGCAACCATTTTTGAATTATCTTCAGCAAAATTTTACTTGCATGTATATTAATGATATTGTCTGATAATTTCCACATTCTGTTTCATCACCTTTCTTTGGAATGGTCACAGATATGGATCTCTTCCAGTCAGTTGGCCAGATGACTTTCTTCCAAATTCCTAGTCATAGACTAATAAGTGGCTCCAGTGAGGCATCTATTTGTTGAAACATCAATGGGAACTCTATCAATGCCTGGAGTCTTGTTTTTCACCAATTCCTTCAGGGCAGTTTTGACTTCTTTGTTCAATACCACTGGTTCTTGATCATATGCTACCTCCTGAAATGGATGGATGAACATAGACCAATTCTTTTTGGTACAGTGATTCTGTGCATTCCTTCCATCTTCTTTTAATCTTTCCTGCATCATTCAATATTTTGCCCATAGAATCTTTCAATATTGCAACTCGAGGCTTGAGGTTTTTCTTCAGTTATTTCAGCTTGAGAAATGCCAAGCATGTTCTTTCCTTTTGGTTCTCTAACTCCAGGTACTTGCACATTTCATTTAAATAATTAACTTTGCCTTCTTGACCTATTCTTTGAAATCTTATGTTCAGCTCTTTTATCTTGTCATTTCTCTGCAAGAGCAAGTTTTAGAGTCACTTCTTACATGGATTTTGGTCTTTTCTTCTTTCTGATCTTTTTAATGACCTTTTTGCTTTGTTTATATATGAAGTTCTTGATGTTAACACATAATTTGACTTTTGGTTATTGGTGCTTAATGCATCAAATCTATTATTATTATTATGTATTTATTTATTTTAAGAGCTTGTTTTATATTCAGTGTTACATGTACATTTAATTTTACTCCCCATTTACCATGTCCAACCCTAACCCAGTCTCCTCCCCTCTCTAGAGTATGTGGGTGTGTCATCCTGGGTTGAGTGGTCTGCATGTACATCTTGTTAACTATTGGGCTGAAAGCCAGCCCCTGGGGGTGAGTTTTATTCCAGGTGCAGAATGTATTGTAGGGCCACAGTATTGGGAGTCTCATTAGACTTCATCTGACCAGTAATTCTGGTCATTATTGAGTTTTTGGATTTTGTTCCACGTTTTCCCTCCCACCTTATCTAGGTTCTCCAAGTTTGATCCTTTCCTGCATGGTTGGGATTGGTAGCCGGGCACCATCTAGTTCTTCTGGTCTTGAGGGCCATCATGTCCTATGGCTATGGCTGATTGCTTCCAAATGCCTTTTTTTTTTTTTTTTTTACATTCTTTTTCACTTCTGACATTAGGAGACCATTAGCTGCATCTTAGATGGCTGCTTGAAAGCTTTTAAGACTCCACTCGCTACTCACCAATATAGGATGTGGAGCAAGGCTTTTATGTATTCTGTTGTGCCAATTGAGTCTGGTGTCCCCCAGTACTATGGTCCTGAGACAGTAGATCTATTGGATCTCTCTCCTAAGTGTCTGGGTGTCTGTGATAGTTGGAGCTGTGTGTCAACTTGGCTGGACCACAATTCTATGTGGTTTAAGCAGTTGTGATGCTCTTATTCTCATGATGGGATCAGATGAATATGTTTTGAGCAACCTATACGTTGACAGAGAGTTTCCCTCGGGGTGTGGCCTGCTTTCAGTATATTTATGGACATCCTGGGAAAAGAGACACTCTTCTGTGAATCAGGATTCTGTTGTGCTGCCTACAACAGTCTGTGAGTGAATAATCCACCATTCGGCCTGGAGATCTTGGATTCGTCATTCGCTGGAGTCAACAGCCAGCATACTGCCTTCCAACTTTGAGTTCCTCAGCCCCTGCAGCTGCGAGAGTCAGGCAAAGACTCCAGCTTAATGTTTGATCCAAGAACTTTGGACTTGCCAGCTTCTATAAGTGTGTGACCCATTTTACTAAGATAAATTTCTCTTTCTCTCTCTATATAAGCTTTACTGGTTTTGTTTCTCAAGAGAACCCAGTCTATCACAGTGTCTATGAGGGATTACTCTGTGCCTGTCTTCTATTGTTTCTGTAATGATTGCAGGAATTGTGTACCACTGGTGTCTGTGCAAGATTAGCCCCAGCTGAATTTATCCTTGATCTAGAGTGTACTCCTGTCCACTGATTCCCATCTGATCATCTCAGGTGTTTATGTGTTTATCTGTAGCCTGGTGTTTGGTGTTAATAGTAATGCAGTATCGTGGACACATTGGTTGGTATTAACATCTGTCATCTATCTCATGTGCAGAATTCGATGTCCTCCCATCTCCTAATGTTATCAGGTGGTCACAGATCCTTTCCATATATCCCTCCCCTTACCCACATCAGCATGTGGGCCCCAACTAGCCTGAAATAAATCCCTCTCCTTTCTTCCCCAACCTGGTAACCTATAAAGTGAGTTCCCTTTCCCAAGCAAACCTTTTTTGTCTTTTTACAGTAATGGGCTCATACAGTTCTTGTCTTTCTGTGATTGACTTATTTCACTCAGCATAATGTCCTCCAGGTTCATCCACTTTGTGAGGTGATTAGCATATCCCTCATTGTGCCTTAACGTAACATAGTATTCCATTGTGTGCATGTACCATAATTTGGTTATCCACTTATCCATTGATGGGCATTTAGGTTGTTTCCATCTCTTTGCTACAGTGAACTGTGCTGCAATGAACATAGGTGTACATATGTCTGTTCGTGCTCTATCTCTCACCTTTTAGGTATGTTGTTGTTGTTGTCTGCCGTCGAGTCAGACCCAACTCATAGCGACCCCTCCTTGGCTTTTTGAGGCAATATCACTACGGAAGTAGATTGCCCCATCTTCCTTCCGAGGAGTGGCTGGTATTTGAACCGCCAGCCTTCTGATTAGCAGTCAAGTGCCGTAGCCACTATATTCCTAATAAAGGAGTTGCCAGGTCAAATGGTACTTGTATTTTCAGTTTTTTAAGGAAACGCCATACCGTTTGCCACAATGGTTGTACCATTTTACAGTCCCACCAGCAGTGCATAAGAGTTCTAATCTCTCTGCAATCTCACTAGCATTTCCTATTTTCTGACCTGTTGAACTTTGCTATTATCACAGAGGTGAGATGGTATCTCACTGTTGTTTCAATTTATTGTTTTTTTGTTTTGATTTGTTGTTTCTCTCTAATGATTAATGATCACAGTACAGTTCTCATGTGTTTGTTGGCTGCCTGTATATCTTCTTTGGTGAAGTGTCTTTTCATGTCTTTTGCCCATTTGTGAATCGGGTTATCTTTTTGGTGTTGAGGTGTTGAAGTTTTCTATAGATTTTGGAGATAAGTCCTTTATCAGATATGTCATAGGCAAATATTTTCTCCCAATCTGTAGGTTCTCTTTTTACCCTTTTGATAAAGTCTTTTGATGCACATAGGAATTTAATTTTTAAAAGGTCCCAGTCATCTAGCTTCTCTTCTAGCTCCTGCACATTCTGGGTTATGCTTGATAGTCTATTTATGCCATAAATTAGGACTCCCAGATTTGCCCCTATTTTATCTTTGATTAATTTTTTAGTTTTAGGTTTTACATTTAAGTCTTTGATCCAGCTGGAGTTTGTTTTTGTGTATGGGGTGAAGTATGGATCTTGTTTCATTTTTATTTTTTTTTTTTATGTTCTTAAAAAAATTTGTTGGATTCTAGATAAGGATTGTGTTAAATGTGCAGATTCCTTTAGTTAGTACTGACATTTTCACAATATTGAGTCCATCTGTCTATGAACAAGGTAGGTTCTTCCATTTATGTAGTGCATTTGTTGTCTCTTGTAGTAGTGTTTTATAGTTTTCTTTGTTTAGGTCTTTTGTGTCTCTGATGAGATTTATTCCCAGATGTTTTATCTTTTTAGTTGCTATTGTAAATAGTATTGTTTCCCTTATTTCTTTACCAGAGAATTCTTTGTTGGTGTAGATGAATCCAACTGATTTTTTTTTTATGTTGACCTTGTATCCTGTCACTTTGCTGACCCTCACTATTGGTTCCAGCAGTTTTTTTATTGAGTCCCTTGGGTTTTCTATGTACAGGATCATATCATCTGCAAATAGAGATAGTTTTACTTTCTCTTTGCCAATTTGTATGCCTTTTATTTCTCTTTCTTGCCTGATTGCCCTGGCCAGGACTTCCAGCACAATGTTATAGAGGGCATCCCTATATGGTTTCCATCCGGAAGGGGAATGCTTTGAGTCTTTCTCCATTAATAATGACGTTGCCTGCTGGCTTTGCATATATACCCTTTATTATGTTGAGGAATTTCTCTTCTATCCCTATTTTGTGGAGCGTTCTGAACAGGAATGGATGTTGGTTTTTATCAAATGCCTTTTCTGCATGGATTGATATAATCATATGGTTCTTTTGTTTTGTTTATGCGGTGGATTACATTGATTGTTTTCCTGATGTTCAACCACCCTTGTAAACCTGGTATGAATCCCACTTGGTCCAGGTGTATTATTAACTTTTTGATATATCGTTGGATTCTGTTGGCTAGGATTTTGTTAAAGATTTTTGCTTTTATGTTCATGAGGGATATTGGTCTACAGTTATCCTTTCTAGTGGTGTCTTTCCCTGGATTTGGTATTAGTGTTATGCTTGCTTCATAAAATGAATTTGGGAGTATTCCATTTTTTCTATGTTCTGGAATAGCTTGAGTAGCATAGGTGTCAAATCTTCTCTGAATATTTGATAAAATTCTCCAGTGAAGCCATCAGGGCCAGGGCTTTTCTTTGTGGGAAGTTTTTTTCATGACCTGTTCAATTTCTTCTTTTGTTATAGGTCTGCTCAAGTTTTCTATCTCTGAGTGGGATGTGATTCTAGAAACTTGTCCATTTCTTCTAGGTTCCCAAATCTGTTGGAGTACAGTTTTCCATAATATTCTGTCAGTGTCTTTTTTATTTCAGTTTGTTCTGTCTTCATACAGACTGATGTCCAGGGATTTGTTTTCTAGTTGGGATATGTGTTCTTCAGCCAGTTCTAACATGTTCTTTTGTGCTTCTACTGTGTTGTGTAATTCTGTAATTTTGATATTCATCTTCTGGATTTCTAACTACTGTTTTTGTATGAGTTCTGATTGTGCATTAATCTTGTTATTTTGTTCTTGAATGATTTTCCTGAGTTCTTCCAGGGAACTGTCTGTGTTCTCCTTGCTTCTTTTTGAGATTTCCTTAGGCCCTGGTAAAGTTCTATAAACATATCTTCTAAATTCCTTCTCAGATAATTCTATTGCCTTCTCTTCCTCCATGTTTAATGAGACCTTTGCTTGTGGTTTTGCTTCCAATGTCTTGTTCTGTTTTTTTGTTTTATTTGAGGTTACCTATTGTTTCCTAGATATTTTGAGGTTGTCTTTAACAGTTGGTTTTATTATTTAATATTTTGAAAAGGTGAAGCTGGTGTATTTTATTTTTTTTAGTTATTAATTCAGGTATGCTGGGTTGCTTTGCAGTTTTCTTTGTGAAGGTGGAATGACTGTGTGGAATGTGGATATGGGTTTCTGTTTGTTGTAAAGAGGATTTAAAATTTGAACCAGAAGTTATTATGGTGGCTGAATGTGGTTTCTTCTATTGGATGAATGTGGTTATTGGCAGAGAAGGTGATAGCGGAAGAGCAGAAGAAGGAAAGCTCCCTGTTGTTTGGGGTGCTTTCTAGGGCTTTGAGTAGGCTGCTACTGATGATGTTGTACTGCTATTCACAGGCCTGCAACTCAATTTCAGCAAATACTCCAGTTGTTAGGGGGTCGCCACTTTCTGCCAGGCTCAGACACATGCAAAAACCCTGTTCCCGAGGCCCCTCAGTGCCAAAAAGCTGACCCAAGAAAACTGTCTAGCTCCATGATCCACTGCAGGAATCCCTCTCTGGGCCCACACATCTGGGGCATCTCCCCAGGCCTGCCCTTTTGCGGCATCATGGACTCTCTGCTCAGGTTTCAGCAGCACTGGACATGCCCACTTGTACCTAGCTGACTCAAGTTACTGATAAAATCAGTTGCTGAAGGTAGATCCTTGGGGACATCACTGGTATGCTGGTGGGGTTGCTGGTATGCTGGTGTGGTGTGACTTCTTCCTTAACCCAGGGAGGTCTCCGATGGCCTTTCTTGGCTGCCTACTGGCCCTCCACAGGATAGATCTTCTGATCTTGTTACTTTTTTTTTTCCCTGTCCCTTTTTCCTTTCTAATTCTACCCACCTAAGTTTGGTGCACTCTGACTCAGTGATCTGTTCAGAGCACCAGAATCCCTAACTCAAACTGCTGTACCTAGTTTTTCAAGCATTAAGATTTTAGAGGGAATTAGTGTGGCGATTACTGGCAAGACTCCGTTTTGAATCCCTATTCTTTAGATGGTCTCTAAATTCAAGTGAGATATAATCAAGGTCCTATTTTGGCTTTCATGGACTTGTATAATTATGACATATATAACAAAATAGTTATTTCTAGTCATTTTTCCCTAGAATTTCTTCTCTTACCTTTGAAGGATTGACCCAAACCAACTTTTGCAGATATTCTACAATTTTGGAAAATGTTCCCTGTATTGAGATTAAATAGGAATTGTGTCCAGTTTCTGTTATAATTAATCATGGGTTTGCCCACATGGACAATTCAATTTAGATTAGTCAAAATTATAATTTTTTTAAAGCACATGTTGTTGTTGTTATGTGCCGTCAAGTCAGACCTGACTAATAGTGACCCCTCCTTGGGTTTCTGCGGCAGTATCACTATGGAAGTAATCTATCTTCCCAAATCTACCTTCCAAAGAGTGGCTGGTGAGTTTGAACTCCCAGCCTCCTGGTTAGCAGTCAAGTGTCCTAGGCACTACACTAAATAAGGATATTAGATTAAACTCAGAGTGATAATGAAGTTTCTCCCCATGAGATAATTATGTGATTGGTAATCTAGAATGTTCAAACAATTACATTGTGCTAAATAGGCAAAAAAGTCTTCAAAACACAAAACTGCTTTATAGTCTTTAGACAAATCTTTGTTATTCCTTATTTGTCTTCAAATTAAATTAAAATTATCTAGGGACCTCACCTGCAAAATTGAGAGAAAGTCCACTGCCACATTGTGTCAGTGTTGAGATCAGGCCTTCCACAGTCTGACATGCTAGCTGATGCAAACTGTAGCCAAGTTTCCTGGCTTGGTTCCCAGAATATGCCAGTATTGTCCTATATAGAAGGCTATTCTGTGGAGACTCTGCTCCTAAGTCTTTTCTCAACATCTTTGCTTGACATCCTGCCAAAGAAAGAAGGAGGCCACATATCTTGACCTCCTTTAACCCTACAAGAGGAAGACAGAATCACCATCAGCAGCCCTGCGAGGCCAGACATGCTGCCTCCCTCCAGCCCTTTCACTAGCCCTGACAGCAAGCTTTCCTCCCGCAGCACCCACTACCTCTCTGCTGGGTTTGATAATTTGCTGCAGTGCCACACAGAACTCACAGAATATGGTGTTTATTAGGGAAGCACTAGGCTACAATTCAAGTTCAGGAAAAATGCTCAGTCTCTCTCAGCCCACTGTCTCTCAGCCAACAGTCTTTCTCCCAACAATGCGTGTCTCTCGATGTCTCTCTCTCAGCAATGCATGTATTTCAGTGTCTCTTTCTCAGCAGCATGTGTCTCTCAGGAGAGTGTTTCTCTCAGTAGCATGTCTTTCTCAGCCAGCAGCCAGAGAGACTTTTTCTGCCTCCTGGAGGGCTCCTTTTGAGCCTGACAGAGTGGTCAAACTAACTAATCATAACATCAGAATTCTAAGCATCTAAGAGAGAGCGAATTTCCCAGAACATTGCTTTGTGCCACTCTCAACAGAAATACCCCAGGTTGATAACTTTCACAATTAGAAGCTCCTCAGTTGCTCACAGCAAATTCCACCATGGAGTTTACAAAGACTTATGGCTAGAAAAGCCCTATCAGGTAATTTACTACACCACACATCCCCTGCTGCATTCCCCAGTCTCTAACCTTTAATGCTGCTGTTCCCAGTTAAAATACAGCCATTCTACTCACAGCAGTAGCCAAGTTTAGCTTGAATGTCTGCCCTATTAGTATCTACAAGAATCCTTCATCTTTCCACATCTGGGAACTCAACCAGGATGCAGTTGACCTCTTTCCTTTTCAATCCTAGAAAATTAAAATCTTACGAGTGACTATCTAATGTCTCCTCAAATCCAGAGCAAAGAAGAGTGAAAAAATCAAAGGCACAAAGAAATAATTTGTCCAAAGGACTAGTGAACCCCAGCCTCTGTAACCCTACAACTTTGAGACCAGAAAAACTAGATGGTGTCCAGCTACCACTTCTGACTGCTCTGAAAGGGATCATGGCTCTGAAGATCCTGGATAGCATGGGAGAAAAATGTGGAAATCATAAAAAAGACCAGGATTACTGATCTGATAGGGACTGGTGGAACCCTCAGGACTATGACCCTTAGAAAACTTTCTAGCCTGGAACTGAGCGGAATCCTATGGCTCAACTTTCAGCCAAACAATAAACAGGACTTTAAAGTGAATAATAACACAAGGGAGGTACAAACTACTCAGAATAATTAACATGCTGGATTAAAAGGGAAACATTTGTGCTGGAATAAATCTCAGGAGGCAGAATAGGATATGAAAGAAGAAGGAATGGAAAGATTAAACTCAGAGAGCAAGTGGGAAGAATGCTGTTACATTGTGGGGATTGCAGTCAATGGCACAAAACAAAATGTGTATGAATTGTTACATCAAAAATCAATTTGCTCTGCAAAATTTCACCCAAATCACATTATTGTTGAAATAAATAGCTTTTTATCACTAATACCAAGTACAGAGTATTCCCCATGTTACCTTAAATGTGTCTTAGAAGATTGTTTTCCAGTTAATTTTTTTTCCCTGTAACCTTTAACCCCAAAACTTTAATGTTGTTCCTTGCTGAACAGGACTTGATTTTCTACAGCAAGGGCCATTCCCTGCATAAAAAGAAACATTTTTCTTCTTTTATTTATTTATTTATTGAGGGGGGAGGAGTTGAAAGAAATAATTTTCACATCTCATCATGATTTATTCTCAAATAAAAGCTAAAGGGATATACAAATTTTCAGCTACAGTGGAAAGAGCAAAAAAAAAAAGAAATGATATTTTGTTAAAACATGTTTATTTGAGATGACCATCTTTATACAGAAACAGTGTACCACATAGATGATTTGAGGGACTAAGTAAAATTCACCTTCCTAAGCTGTCTCACTGATTTAACCATACTATATACAGTATACTATAGAGTATACATACTATATATATATATATATATATTTATAGTATAGATATTATAGAGTATCTATACTATAAACTGTGATTATTTTACATTATGTAAGGCATAATATTTCTTTAAAAAGACTGCAGTCATAGTAGTGGTATCAGTACTGTAAGAACAAAATTTTGAAAATTTTCCCTCCTGGACAATGGAGAATAAGTATCTTCAATGGAGTCACATTCTGGAATTAAGGAGGTGTTTTTCAGTACAACGAATATGCTGGTGAGGTGAGATCTTCCGTGCTTCAACAGTGATCATCCTCCAAAATGTGGCCAACCTGAATACTTTAATCCAGTGTATGATACTGTGACTGAAACTAAACACTTAATACATAATCTTATTTAAACATTACAATAGTCTTATGTGTCAGGTATTATTTTAATTCACAAGTTAGAAAAAGGTGTCTCAAAGACATTAAGTAAATTGCTTACTTAAGCAAGCATCTTGTAATAGGTGAAAACAGTGTTCATACATTGGTCAGACTAATCACCAAATCCATGCCCTTCATCATATATTACATCCTTTACCATGACACTAGGACTTTTAATTATAACTGAAAATGCGTATGCATTTACAGGTTGCAAACTGTCTCTTCACATTTCATTAAATTTCCACAACTGTCTGAGTTGCTTGTAGTCATCAACTGTTGCTGAGTTGGTGCTGACTCGTTGTTGTTGTTGTTATTTGCTGTCTAGTTAGCCGACTCATAGCGACACCTCCTTGGGTTTCCGAGGCAGTATCACTACGGAAGTAGGATTGCCCAACCTTCCTTCCGAGGAGTGGCTGGTGGGTTTGAACCGCCAGCCTTCTGGTTAGCAGTCAAGTGCCTTAGGCACTATGCTACCAGAGACTCATAGTGACCCTATATACTGCAGAACAAATCATTGCCCAATCTTGCATCGTCTTCACAACCATTGCTTTACTTAAATCAATTGTTTCAGCTGCTGTGTCCATCCATCACATTGATGACCTTCTGTTGTTTTTTCTGGAAGTTCATGGTATTATTGTTTGTTCTTAACCAACACCATAATTCAAATTCATCTTCAATTCTCTTTGGGATTCCATATTCATTGTCTAGCTTTCACAATCATATATTGTGGTGTTGTTATTAGGTGCATGAGTGGTGGCACATATATATGAGGTAACTGAAAATACCATGTCTTGGGTCAGGCATACCTTAGTCTTCAAAGTGATATCTTTGTTTTTTAACACTTCAAAGAGGTCTTTGCAACAGACTTGCCCAATGCAATATGTCAACTAATTTCTTGACTATTGCTTCCATGGGCATTGATTGTGAATTCAAGTAAAATGAAATCCTTGACAATACCAATTTTTTCTCCATTTATCATGTTGTTGCTTGTTGGCCAAGTGGTGAGGATTTTTGTTTTCTTTATGTTGAAGTTGTAGTCTGACTTTCATCAGTAACTGCTTCAAGTCATCTTCACTTTTCAGGAGCAAAGTTGTGTCATCTGTCTATTGTAAGTTGTTAATGAATCTTCCTCCAATCCTGATCCTACATTATTCTTCATATAGTCCAGCTTCTCGGATTATTTGCTTAGCATAAAAATTGAATAAGTATGGGGAAAGTACACAACCCTGACACTCACCTTTCCTGATTTTAAACCATGCAGTATCCCCTTGTTCTCTTTGACAACTACATAGTTTTTTTTATATACAGGTCACTCATGAGAACAATTAAGTGTTCTGGAATCCCATTCTTCACAATGTTATCCATAATTTGTTATGATCCACGGAGTGAGTGCTTTTGCACAGTTAATAAAACACTGGTGAACATCTTTCTGGTACTGTTTGCTTTCAGCCAAGATCCTTGACATTACAATTCTCATTTCACAAATTAAATCAATAAAAATTCTAAGATATTGAGTAACTTGACTGAGATTACTTAACTAGTGGAGTAAAGACCAATGTCTAGTTTCTTCTAAAGACCCTTTGTATACATATTTGGAAAGACCTTGCCCCATGTAAGAGATGTTTTGAAAGACAGATATAGTGCCAGAGAATTGGGTACCTGGAACTAGGGCAGCAAGAGGAGGTCAAAGAGTAATGCTATGAAAGGAAATAGCTGGAAATCAATTGTCCAGTGAAACCTACATTTAAAACTAGACACATGAAATGACTAAACTACTGAAGTGGCTTAAAAGAATATTTGAGGACATGAAACAAGCATAGTCATTCTTCCAAACAACGGGTAAGAAAAGAGAATAAAACCACTTTTTAGGCGTTCAAAAACAAAGTAATCATTGCTATGAAATATATCTTAGGATTTTTACACTTTAGTGGCAATTCTAAGCAAGATTTTTCATTTATCATTATGTTTTAGCACAGAGATACTGGGGCAACATGAGGTTAATCCTGACATAATTTTGTACATTAACTAAAGAGATATAGACAATTATTTTGATTTTGTTATTGTTTTGTGTAGTTTTGTGTGTGTGTGTGTGTGTGTGATCTTGGTGTGCCTTCAAAGCAGTGACAATGCACTCAACTACAAGTGTTCACTAGCTACTTCTTAGTTTATAGGGCAGGGCAGTGGATCATTTTTCTTATTGAAGTCATATAATGTGCTTCATTAACTTGGAGAAAGGTAGCCTTTGCAGTACTTCTACTCATCCCTCTGAGCAAATAAATGGAGGAAATGAGGCATATTCAATTCTCTATGGTTGGGAAACAGCTGGACAAATGGAATAACATGAACATTAGACCCCCCCCAAAAAAAATCACAATTTACAATTTACTGGGATTTAGAAGACATTTAATAAGCTGTGTCACTTTCCTATCTCAACCCAAATATCCTACATGCAAAGAGAAAGAAAAACCAGCATGTGTGGTTTGACAAATACACATTCATTAAAAGGACAATCAGAAGAGAAAATATGTAATAGAGACAATATTTGTTTCTTCAGAGCTTATTGTCACAGTCCATGAATCATCCAATTGGTGACATTTATGAAAGGTCTGAGTTTCCTCTTTCTCACTGAAAGAGTCAGAAGCAAGTTGTCATGGTCTTAGTATTGTGATGTCGAACTGTTTAATCATTAAGACTTTTGGCTTCTTCCCCATCACGCATTCAATTCATGTTCCCAAGTCTAATTAATAACACTTTTTGTTCCTCTCTTGTCCTCTTAACACTATACCATCTTCCTGGATCTCCTCTAATGCCTCTAACAATTCATTTTCAGCTTCCTTTGCCAGTGCTTCTCAATCAAATGATAAATGTCAGAATTACTTAAGATGTGTTTATCATCTCAAATTTTCAATTATAATCCCTATTATTTTCTCCATACTTGTAAATCCATCTTTTCTGTTACTCACAGCCCTCTCAAACTAAATTCTCAGTTATGCACCTTCCCTTATTTTTTTTTTTCCTATTTTGATTATCCCAGTAATTGGCAATTTTGTTTCCTAATATTCTGAAACCTGAGTGTTATTCCTAAAATAGCATTCTCATTGTAGCTCTCATCTATTCCATAATCATGTCTGTTCAATTCTGCATTCAAAATACTTCTTTAATCCAACCAGTAATCTTTGTGACTTAAAACAAAAATGATTTATTAATGCTCATGCTTCTGTGTATTAGGTAAGGCTCAGCTGGGTGGTTTTTCTGCTATTCTCATTTGGAGTCTCTAATACACAGTAAGATGGAAGCTAGGGCTAGGACATTCACTTAGTTTCCTATACGACAAGAGTTGGGGTTCATTATAGAGGGAATGAATTTTAGAGGGGATAAGCCCAATTTCAAGGATGTATGAAGACTCCACTTGTATCACACTTGTTAATATTCCATTGTCCAAAAGCAAGTCTCATATCCAAGACAAAACTTAATGTCAGAAGAGACTACACTAGTGCTGGTATAACAGACAATACCACAAGTGAATGGCTTTAACAAATAGGAATTTATTCTCTTACATTTTACAACACTAGAAGACAATTCAGAGTTCTGTCTCCAGGGGCTGGATGACCTCGACCTTGCTTTCAGCAATAAGAGGCAGAGCTAAAGAGTGACATCTTTGTTCTTTAACACTTCAAAGAGATCTTTTGTGACAGATTTGCCCAATGCAATGTGTCAATTAATTTCTTGACTATTGCTTCCAAAGGCAACTTGCTTCCATGGGACTATAACATCAACATAAAGAAAACAAAAATCTTCACACAACTTGACCAACAAGCATTATGACAAATGGAGAAAAAATTGGAATTGTCAAAGATTTCCTTGGATTCCGCCTCTTATTCCAGACCTACTGAAGCAGGAGACTTCTTTTTGACTCAAGCTCCTACTGACTGCTGAGGCTAATGAAGCCAAGGTCGACAGGTAAAATAGCATAAACCTGCAGATTTAGGGATTGAATATCAGTTGGATGTTCATTTGGTACTACCAGTAAAACATTCCATCACACTTAGAGAAAGAGTAAGTGGCAGAACTAAATTTTAGCTCAGTTTTGTCTGACCCCAAGAGCATCAATCACTTCACCTGAACACAATGGCTTCTCAGTCATTATGTGGTGCTTTTCTCATAGTAAACTGAACATTTAGTAACAGTGAGGGAATGGAAAATAAAGGAAAAATATTTATTGCCTGGACCTCTACTCCTTTCACCTCCTACACTCCTACTATCTTGACTGTATATATACACATATATATAGGAGCTCTGGTAGCATAGTGCCTAAGGCACGTGACTGCTACCAGAAGGCTGGTGGTTCAAACCCACCAGCCACTCCTCATAACGAAGGTTGGGCAATCCTACTTCTGTAGTGATACTGCCTCAGAAATCCAAGGAGGGGTCACTATGAGTCGGGGCCAACTCGACGACACATAACAACAACAACATACACACACACACACACACACACACACACACACATATATATATATATATATGTTGTGGAAATCGTAAAATAGGTAATCAATGTCATATATATATATACATATATATATATATGTATGTAATCAATGTCATACATACATATATATGTATGTATGTATATACTATTCACACCAGATATAGTCAGAACAGGCTCCATGGTCGTCTTTCTTTACAATTCTAGTGACTTTTTTCTCCTTTGATATATTGTCTTATCTCTCTTTCTATCACCCTAGTTTCACCTGAAGGAAGAGATGAGGAGGGATTTTTCACTAGATCCAGGCATTCTTATTCACATCCCCTACATAAACAGAAACTTGTGTATAAACAGGCACAACAATGTTTGGTATCCAAGGAATCATTTTATTAAGAATTTCTACATTTCCTGAACAGTTGTAGCATTCCCATTTCATGGAGACATCATGGATTTCAAATCTAATGCTTGAATATTAATGCATAAGTTTATTTTCATGACTTGTCTTAATTAAAGCAGCCCCAATGAAGTGCCTTACATGTACTATGTTTTATATTATTGTAAAATATATCATTGTATTCTTCATGGGAGAATAGAAAGACTGTGTATGCGCCTGGAGATAGCTCAGGGGGCAGGAGTGCATGGAAGAGAAGGAAACAGGGAAGAGGTAACTATGGGGAGGAAGTGGGAGGAGAGCTGTTACATTGTGGGAGATTACAGTCAATGTCTTGAGACAAAGTGTATGTGTACTGCTATATAGAAGATGAATTTGCTCTGTGAACTTTCACCCCAATCACACATACACACACACAAAGATATCATTTTATTCTTACATATAAAGGGATATAAAATATTCCCACAAAGGAGAAAGCAAATTCATAACTACTCCTAAACGTACCATCTACATATGATGTTTCAAATGAAATACAAATGAAGGAATTGTGTGGGCTACATTTCAGCAAAAGTTAGCCAATGACATATATAATCCAGCAAATCCAAAGTTTAGAAAATAAGGAAATGATGCAGAATTCTGGCAAGATTAGGTAGTATTTGATATTTTTTCCCCCCCAGGGTGAAAGACATTAATGGAAATGAAGAAGTATGTACAAATCAACTTCTAAGATAAAACTTTCAGCTTCATGAATGTTTCACATTAGAAATAGTATCAAATTTGCTTTAATTTTCATATACTTAGCTTTAGTGATTTTTGAAAACACAGCTTTCTCTATCCATTCTCATTTATCTGACAGTGATATTCCCACTGTGTCACTGATTACAATAATTATAGATGTGTATTTGAATCTATAACTCATATATATCAAGTATCATGCAATATGCTTCTTAAAATAAAAATTCTGTAACATAGAGATCTGTTAAAGCACCTTGACACTGTATGATATATGTGGCAGTTTCTAAAGAAGTAATTAACATTAAAGCTTCTGCCTCAATACATAGCACTGAGTTAACAAAACAGTTCACCTAGTCTCTAGTGTTGCAAGTAAAAAATTTACATTTGTAAATAGGGTGTCTACTAAGCAAGGATAAGGATCACCTTCTCTATATTCCAAGTTCTGAATATGCTCCTGGCACATGTTAAGAATTCAGCAAATTCAGCTGATTTATTTTTCATTGTAGGTGTTGCAGGGTTTGTTTAATTCCCTGGAAATGATCAATTCAAGGCTAGGAAATGAACAAAGGATCTAAACTATCCATAGATGATCTAGTTATGCTTTATATTATAAAGAGCATTCTAATACTATTTAACCAAGAAATTAACTTCATAGCCTTTCTTGACTATATACAACATGGTTTTTAAAAAGTTAGAAAGAAAAGAGGTCTGCTAAGGTGACTGCTTTTATTTATCCATGAAGCCATATCTACATTATTAAATAGTTCATTCTACGTAGGACAGCATTTCATATAAAGGACAATGCCTAAGTTGTATCTGTGCTACTTGCTTTTATCACCTGTATTCTACTGGTAATACCTGGCAAACAGATATACAGTGACACCCATGAAAGCTAGAACTGAAGGGACCACCTTGTTTTTCTGGGTCTAGAAAGTTTTCTGCCTTTGACAGGGAGCAGTCTTACCACCACTTTTCTATTGCTTGTTTCAGTGGAAAATATTTTTTTATTCTGACAAGATTCCATTTTACACAGGTTCCAGTTTTTGCAGGTTTCACAGTAGCACTAACTTAAATTTTCAAGTAAAATTTCCTTGATTAATTGAGACTGTGGACAGATGACTAAGATTGCTTGTTAGAGAGTCTATTGGATTTCTTTACTTAAGAAACTAACAAAGTCTACTAGTCACTTTAGAAGAATGCACATATGGCCATTGCAAACAATAAAGGTCATGAATATACACACCAGTTGAACCTATCAACTGGAGTTTAGTTATGTCCATGGGAAAGTCATTAAAACATCCTCTATTTGGAATATACAAATTTGTTGTTGTTGTTGTTGTGTGCCGTCGAGTCGGCCCCGACTCAGCGACCCCTCCTTGGGTTTCCGAGGCAGTATCACTATGGAAGTAGGATTGCCCAACCTTCCTTCCGAGGAGTGGCTGGTGGGTTTGAACCGCCAGCCTTCTGGTTAGCAGTCAAGTGCTTTAGCCACTATGCTACCAGAGCTCCTTATACAAATTTAGAAAACTAAAAAATTTATTGGCCTTACTTAGCTGTCTGTCAATTTATGAAATATTCAAAGAGTTCTGCTTCTAATATCTTTGCCTCCAGATTCTATAATGGCATTTTTACCTAAAATGCATTTTATTCTCTGCTCTAGATTTTTCCTAATAAGATATTTGGTAGTACATTGATTGATTTTATACAAATAGATCTGTTAAATGATTCTTTGTACATTAAATCTGACTGTTGAAATAGTAATAAACAATTCTTGAATGACTGATTTTTTTCCCTTCCCCAACCTTTTAAAAGTGGCTTTCTGCTGCTAACTGACAGGTTGGTAATTCAAATGTATCCAATGGATCTGCTCTCATAAAGATTACAGCCAGGAAAACCCTATGGGACAGTCCTTCTTTCTCACATGGGGTTGCTACGAGTCAGAATCAACTCAAAGGCACCCAACAGCAACAACTCTTACAGCCTTTACATAGAACTAGATTTTCAAATAATTTAAAAAAACGTATTTGACCTTTTCACACACTTAATCTTTTTGGTTTCTGGCTTAGGTGAAGTTTTGTAAATTTTTTTATTCTACCTTTTAGGTTTATTCTGTTTGCTATTATCACTTAAGATATTTTATCATAATATTCTATCATATCTCATTCAATGTGTGCTAACATGACATGGAGATTATTTTGACTAGTGACAGAAACATCCATGGTCAGAAAATTGCTATTTTTCCAGAAACACTTATGCGCTAGAACCTCCTTTATTACTTTGTCCTAACCATATTCTCATCCCTTTCTCCTAACTTACCCTGGGTAGCATAAGCCTTTATAAATTTTTCAACTCCACTCAGCTAAAAATCTCTAAGTTTCCTCATATTCCAAAGTGTGCACCAATAATGTGCTATATTTCTCTCTGTTAACTGTCATCATACCTATTGAAAGTCTGTATTTACTGTTTGACTATAGTCTTCACATGAGCAAGAAAAGAGCCATATTTGTCAATTGTCTGGGGGACTATCAGTTGTTTTGGAGTAGATTCTGGCTCATGGCAACCCCAAGTGTGCCGAGCAGAGCTGCTCCATTCTTGTGACCTTTTAGAAGCAGACTATTAGGTCTTTCTTCTGGCGTGTCTTTGGGTGGATTTTAACTGCCAACCTTTAGGTTAGAAGTCATGTACTTAACCATTTTTACCAAATAAAGAAGTGTGTTTACTGTCTATAACCAACACTGGGGAAAAGAGGATAAAATAACAAAATTTTTCTTCAAGATAGTCAACCCCCACCCCCTTTTACTGTTCTTCAATCTTATCCCTCTTCATGAAACCTGGAGTGCAAATTTATAAGGTAGGTGTGACACCAGGGTATTGTTGTTCTCTTCCTCTTCAAGTTCAGATCTCCAGCAAGAAGATAACTGACTAATGAATTTGGCCACCTCACAGGTTATGATTAATTACACATAATACAAAGCTATTTGTTACCAGACAAACAGACTCCCTTAGGCAACAATTTCATTTACATCAAGTTAGAAAAAAAGTCCTGTTGTTTTAGACTTTTTTTTTTTTTTAATAGATATTAAGCAAAGGCAGGATAATTTACTATCTTAAATCATGGGGAAAATTTCCCTGAAAACTACTCTGTTTCATATGAAATAGTCTGTCTCTAACTGATGATTGTTATTAAGCTCTATGGCTATTACTTATTTTTTTTTATAATAGGTAATCACATCTCAACTCAACAGTAATACGACTTCAGTGCTTTGATGAAACTGCTCTAAAAATCACCATTATTCCTGCTTCTTAAATCTCAGTCTTCTTAAAAGGATAGTGGTTTTAATAACATGACCACACATTTAGGAGTAATGAGTCTAACAAGATGAGTCATTCTCTGAACATGCGAACATGGTTATCTCCATATTCATTTTCATACTTCTTTTCAAGTGAAAAAATTATCCTCTGATAAGTTTAATTACTATATTTCAATCTAGGGAGAATACACAAATTCTCCATTAACATCAGTACTGAGTCATTGAATTCAAATACAGAAATTAACTAGGTTTCTGATCTGCCAGTTGAATATTCTGCAAAAGGTACCAGAGTAAATATTTAGAAGAACATTGGCCTTCCAATCTCTTCCCATTTTTAGAAGAACTTCTTCTCCCACTTGGAGAAGAACTTCCAGACATAGATCTAGGAACTTATGATCTTAATCATTTGTTTTTGGAACTCCCCAAATCTTTGTCAACCTGGAGGAACATCAGGTTTCTATCATTTAATCCTGCCACTTACAAAAGAAAACAAATTCATCCATGTCAAAATAACTGACCAGTATTCTTCAAAAATGTTAAGGTCATGAGGGAAACAGGGAAAGAGTAAGAAACTGGTACACATTGTTGTTGTTGTTGTTGTTATGTGCCGTTGAGTCGGACTCGACTCATAGCGACCTCTCCTTGGGTTTCTGAGGCAGCATCTCCTCGGAAGTAGATTACCCCATCTTCCTTCCGAGGAGTGGCTGGTGTATTTGAACCTCCAGCGTTCTGATTAGCAGTCAAGTGCCTTAGGCACTATGCTACCAGAGCTCTGTTAGAGAATATATAAATTCAAGATGGGATTCTGGAAAATCCCATCCAAAAAGGACATTGGTTGAAAAACTAGTGAAATTGCTACACAGAATTTACCAAATGTTAATTTTCTGGTTTCAGTTATTGTACAATGACCACACATGATTATAATAACATTAGGAGAAGCCAGGCGAAAGAAATACAAGAACTCTGTGCTGTTCTACCACTTCCTTTAAGTATAAAATTAGGTCAAAATAAAGAAGAAGAAGAAAATGATTTAACTAATAAAAAGCACAATCTCACCAAGAAAAGCAGTCCTTCTTCTGAATGGGCATTTCTCAATCTTACAATGACATATCAAATTTTTAAAAATTAGATTATATTACTTTTCAAAATGCAGAAAAATCACAATATAAAATTTAATTTACCACATACAAACACTTTATTTACAAGATTTTTTAAAATTTATTTACCAACAGTAGGTCATACTCAACAATACAACCATGAAATAGCTTAATAATCTATTACTAAAAATGTATTTCCACACTGATACGTTGAAAAACATGGAATTGTTATTTTAACTGTATTTTATTCAATACAGAGTGTTTTAGAAACTGATCAAAGAAAATTAACGAGTCTTAGGCCTCCAACTGCTTATTCACAGTTCTCTCAGAGGGCACATTGTTGTTGTTGTTGTTGTTATGTGCCGTCGAGTCAGCCCTGACTTGGGTTTCCGAGGCAGTATCACTATGGAAGTAGGACTGCCCAACCTTCCTTCCGAGGAGTGGCTGGTGGGTTTGAACCGCCAGCCTTCTGGTGAGCAGGCAAGTGTCTTAGCCACTATACTACCAGAGCTCTCTATTAGAGGGGCAGTAATTGGCCAGTTGACTGACAAGCATTTGCTTGAGGAAGAA
This sequence comes from Orycteropus afer afer, assembly GCF_000298275.1. Lineage (NCBI taxonomy): Eukaryota > Metazoa > Chordata > Mammalia > Tubulidentata > Orycteropodidae > Orycteropus > Orycteropus afer. The sequence continues at coordinate 2,725,043 of NW_006921634.1, forward strand.
AACTGTCAGGCATTTCAGGCTGATGGCAACTCTCTCTGGGTGTGGAAAGCCAAGGGTTCTTTTTCCTTAAGATATAGCAGTAAGCATGTTATCCGATTAATTTCTTGGACTCAGACTCAAGGATCTGTATGAGTCTGACATTGTACATTTGAGAACCCTTGTTTAAGACTTGAAACACATAACATCCTTTAGTTCAGACATTAGCAACTTTTTTATTTTCATTTTTTTTTATTTTTATGTAAAGGACAAATAATATTTTTATCTTTGCAGCCCATAAGGTTTCTGTCACAAAAACTCATCTCTCTCATTGTAGTCTGAAATAAACCATAGACGGTAAGGTAACAAAGAAGCATGGCTGTGTTCCAATAAAACTTTATTCACAAAAACAGATGTGGGGCTAGATTTGCCTCATGGACAAAGCCTCATGACTGACAGCTACACTAGTTCATATTCTCTTTCCTAAAAAGTCATGCACCACAACTGAGAATTTCTGAGAAAACCAACAAATGTCTTGGAACGTATTAGGGGTCATCATACCTATGGAAGTTCTCTAGAGTATCCTTTGAAATATAATTAGGCCAAAGGTCATGGAAACACTTCCTGAGCACTTGTTCAGTTCATGCTCTACTATAGCCCATCTCTGTTGTTTCATACATAAGATAAAAGAATAGTTTGCTATAATAGTAAAGGCATTGGATTTTGAAATAGTTCTACCTGAAATTACTTTTTATTACCATTTACTAGTTGGACAAGCTTTTAATTTTTTTACCTTTGCTTTTCTCATCTATACAATGAGAATAAAATTTATTCTTTAATTGCCAATAATGATGGCAATTATTTATTGTGTGCATTTGAACTAAGGGCTTGGATTTTTGTTTCTAGTTGATATGTGCTAATAGTAAAGGAAGATTCTTACAGTGTTGCAAAGATTTTAGAGTTTTAATCTCTATTTGCATCTCTCAGAGAATACTTCAGGAAATCCAGTTCATAATATCCAGCAACTCTTTTTATCAATCCCTTTTTCTTCCTCTCCAAATTACTTAATTCTCACAACAATTCTAAAAATCTGATTTACTGAAAAGCCTTCCCATAACAAGTCCCCAAAACTCTCCCAGGTAGTTCTTCCTTTCCCTCCTCTTCCCCAATTCTCCACTGTGGAGAGTAATTTAAATGCTTTGGTTTTTGTTAGTATCTCTGATCCATATATATCCTTACACTGTGTCACATAGTTTACTCATTTTTTATATGAATCATTGATTGTTGTTTTACTTTTGTTGAATAAAAACTTCATGAGGCAGGAAGGTTTCCTCTTTAGTTCATTTGATATAACTCAGACTCCCAGAACTGTGCCTAGCATAGAACAAGCACTTAGTAAATATTTTTTGAAAAAATGAGTTTTTCTAGTTTTGTAATATAGAGGTCCTGAGAACCAGTCTGGCAAAGATTGATTCTCTCTGTAGTAGATGAGAAATAGGAAAGAAGAGAAATTGTTATGGAAAATACAAATTTATTTTGGAAGAAGGAGATGTTGAGATAACTACAATGTTAAAAATTCGACCACAATGTTAACATACTTGAAACATAGAAACCTCATAACAAATAGAAGTGTTTTTTTTTTTTTTTCCTATAAACTTTCTTCTTGTTTACATAGATTTATGTTGTTGTTGTTGTTATGTGCCGAGTCTGACCCAACTCATAACGACCCTTCCTTGGGTTTCCGAGGCAGTATCACTACGGAGGTAGATTGCCCCATCTTTCTTTCTAGGAGTGGCTGGTGGGTTTGAACTGCCAGCCTTTTGGTCAGCGGTCAAGTGCTTTAGGCACTACGCTACCAGAGCTCCCACATAGATTTATATCACTTCTCAATTCTTTTAAGTAAAATCCCAACCTAGCTATCACATAACTACTGAATTTTTAAATAAAATTTCAGGCTGACTTTTGCTTCTGGCCAAAATGTAATTCTAAGAATCTGATTTACTCTCCTGCCTGAAAGAACTAGAAAAATAAGACAAAATATATGAAACAATGGGATTTGGGACATTGAATTTTAAGTAATAAAGGATAGCCATCCTGAAAGATAGAACACATATAAGAATTACCATAACTTACTGCTTAGAGAAACTTTCCAAAAATTGCTACAAGGGAGGAGAACACAATTGAGGTCTCTCAGAGTTGAGCAGTTGGAACTGGAAGTGTGGGGAAACTAGAATTCCCAGGGCAGAGCAACAGAAAGCAAATAGCTTCACAATGAGAACTCTGGAGATTAGCAAGGGTCCTCTGTGAGTCTTCAGCTGAGAACCAATGAGTACATTTATATGAAGAAACTAAATAAGAGTAAGAGTCATCTGAAAGGATTAAAAACTCACTGTTATCAAGTTGATTCTGACTAATAGTGACCTCCATTGGGTTTCCAAAGTTATAAATCTTTATGGAAGCAGACTGCCCCATCTTTCTTCTACAGAATGGCTGGTGGGTTCAAACCGCTGATGTTTTAGTTAGAAGTCAAATGCTCTAACCACTATACCACAAGAGCTCCTTTCTGAAAGCATTAAAGGAAATAATCTCCAGTGCTCAAACATGCTGGAAATAGTGGCTGTTTCCACCAATTATGGTAAAAAGTCTCGTCAGTCGTGGGACATTGGGCAGAGTATTCAGAAAAACTTTGCTATAGGGTAGTTATGAGCTGGAATTGACTGGACTGTAATAGGTTTGCTTTGGTTTTGTTATAAATGGGGCAAAATTAACCATAGACCAAACCCTGTTGTGGTCCTCATAATAGACCTAAAAGGTAAGACCAGGAAAGATCAAAATATTTTAAAAAAAACTAAGCTGAAATTCTATTTAAAAAATAAAATAAATAAGATTCAAGTATATTATAATACAATATTTTCCAGGATCCAACAATGCAAAATTGATATTTGGCATCTAAAAAAAACCACCAGGTATACAAAGCAGAAAATCAAAAACAAACCCACTGCTGCTGAGTCATATCCAAGTCATAGCGACCCCTCCTTGGGTTTCCAAGGTGATATCACTATAGAAGTAGATTGCTCAACCTTCTTTCCTAGGAGTGGCTGGTGGATTTGAGCCACCAGACTTCTGGTTAGCAGTCAAATGCCTTAGTTACTACACTTCCAGAGCTCCTTCCAGGTATACAAAGGAACGTGAAAATATAACCCAAAATTAGTAGAAAAATCAATCAATATAAATCTATCCATAAATGATAGTAGAATATTATATAAAAGTAGTTATTATAATTATATTTCATTTGCTTAAGAAGCTAGATGAAAGAGAATATTGAGGAGGCGGGGCAAGATGGCGGACTAGGCAGAAGGATTGCACAGACCCTCTTCAACAAAGAAAAGGGAAACCAATAAATACAGACACAGAAGATAATCTTGGACCCCCGAGCCTTGAAGGAAAGGATGCAGATTTGGACTAAACCCCAACTAGCAGAAGAATTTGCGTGAAAA